>NC_088399.1:3515073-3572573 GCF_034236695.1 Oncorhynchus nerka
AGATGGCCGACGCAGTAAGACTGCCCTGTCCTGGGTCGTGGTTCATTAGCAGATGGCCGACGCAGTAAGACTGCCCTGTCCCGGGTCTTGGTTCATTAGCAGATGGCCGACGCAGTAAGACTGCCCTGTCCTGGGTCATGTTCATTAGGCACCAAACGTTAGAAAACGGACTGAAACGGGGATGTTCTACCTCCACCTGTCCAGTATAAAACACTAATTTTAGTACAAGAACAAACAAACGTTTTATTTTTTTATTTAACCTTTATTTAACTAAGCAAGAACAAATTCTTATTTACAATGACGGCCCACCCCGGTCAAACCCTCCCCTAGCCCGGACGACGCTGGGCCCGGGATCGAACCCGGGTCTATAGTGATGCCTCTAGACCCGCTGCGCCACTAATGGACCACTAATGCACCAATGGACAGATGGGTTAGAAGTCAAAGAGGATCTTTCCTATCATGTTATATCATGAACATGTTGAAAGTTCTTTCGCCTCGAGTGTAAAAACCAAAAACCGGTGTGAGACTTATTGACTTGTTGCTGAGACTGTGTGTTTTTCAGTTTATAGCAAAAGGATGTGTCCATATTATTATGCAACTGATGAACTTTGTATGGCTTTTAACTACTTGTGTTAAATACTAGTCTCCTGACATGTGGTGATATGATTGGTAGAGCAACGTGTCTCTACTTGTGTCCCAGATCGGTTAGTCTCCTAGCCTGGTCCCAGATCGGTTAGTCTCCTAGCCTGGTCCCAGATCGGTTAGTCTCCTAGCCTGGTCCCAGATCGGTTAGTCTCCTGGCCTGGTCCCAGATCGGTTAGTCTCCTGGCCTGGTCCCAGATCGGTTAGTCTCCTGGCCTGGTCCCAGATCGGTTAGTCTCCTAGTCTGGTCCCAGATCGGTTAGTCTCCTAGCCTGGTCCCAGATCGGTTTGTCTCCTAGCCTGGTCCCAGATCGGTTAGTCTCCTAGTCTGGTCCCAGATCGGTTAGTCTCCTAGCCTGGTCCCAGATCGGTTAGTCTCCTAGTCTGGTCCCAGATCGGTTAGTCTCCTAGCCTGGTCCCAGATCGGTTAGTCTCCTAGCCTGGTCCCAGATCGGTTAGTCTCCTAGTCTGGTCCCAGATCGGTTAGTCTCCTGGCCTGGTCCCAGATCGGTTAGTCTCCTAGCCTGGTCCCAGATCGGTTAGTCTCCTAGCCTGATCCCAGATCGGTTAGTCTCCTGGCCTGGTCCCAGATCGGTTAGTCTCCTGGCCTGGTCCCAGATCGGTTAGTCTCCTGGCCTGGTCCCAGATCGGTTAGTCTCCTGGCCTGGTCCCAGATCAGTGTGTGCTGTCTTGACAAGTGATCTGGGACCAGGCTAGTGTTCTACACAGGACAATAAACCTCATAGTTACACCAGACTGAATGTTTCAAACAATGGTGGGCGTAGCGTCCAATCTGGTTTTAGGCTTAAAAAAACTTTAAGAACTGAGGCTTTTCAGTCAGAACTTAATCGCCAGGTTTTATGGTTGCTGTATTTTTTATTCATAGGAAAGACTTATTTTACATTAAAAAATAAAGTAGCAAATAACCTTTCCATTTGCCAAGTTTTATATCGCTGCTTGTATAACATGTACACACTGTATGGGACTTAACAAACAGTGGAGGAGGACATTAGTGGTCATAGTTACCTGTCCGTTTGAAACCTGTTGATAAAATGTGCTTCCTACGCTCTGACATGTACAGCTGTTAACCAAGTTGTGATAAAGCTTGTATAAACACAGCCTGTTTCTCTGAGTCTTTTTGTCCACAAAGGCACAGTCACGTTTCCTAGACATTTCTTCAAAAATGTTGTAGGACCATCTAGATAAGTAACACGCTACCATCTAGATAAGTAACACGCTACCATCTAGATAAGTAACACAATAGCATCTAGATAAGTAACACTCTACCATCTAGATAAGGAACACGCTACCATCTAGATAAGTAACACGCTACCATCTAGATAAGTAACACGCTACCATCTAGATAAGTAACACGCTACCATCTAGATAAGTAACACGCTACCATCTAGATAAGTAACACGCTACCATCTAGATAAGTAACACGCTACCATCTAGATAAGTAACACGCTACCATCTAGATAAGTAACACACTACCATCTAGATAAGTAACACACTACCATCTAGATAAGTAACACACTACCATCTAGATAAGTAACACACTACCATCTAGATAAGTAACACACTATCATCTAGATAAGTAACACAATAGCATCTAGATAAGGAACACAATGTCATCTAGATAAGTAACACGATACCATCTAGATAAGTAACACAATACCATCTAGATAGATACCATCTAGATAAGTAACACGATATCAAGGATACATCTAGATAATAACACGATCATCTAGATAAGTAACACGATACCATCTAGATAAGTAACACAAGATACCATCTAGATAAGTAACATCTAGATAATATCATCTAGATAAGTAACACGATATCATCTAGATAAGTAACACTAGATAAGATATCATCTAGATAAGTAACACAGATATCATCTAGATAAGTAACACATACCATCTAGATAAGTAACAACCGATAATATACCATCTAGATAAGTAACACACTACCATCTAGATAAGTAACACACTACCATCTAGATAAGTAACACGATAGCATCTAGATAAGTAACACAATATCATCTAGATAAGTAACAAGATAGCATCTAGATAAGTAACACAATATCATCTAGGTAAGTAACACACTACCATCTAGATAAGTCTAGATAAGTAATAGCATCTAGATCTAGATAAGTAACACAATATCATCTAGATAAGTAACACACTACCATCTAGATAAGTAACACGATAGCATCTAGATAAGTAACACACTACCATCTAGATAAGTAACACACTACCATCTAGATAAGTAACACACTATCATCTAGATAAGTAACACACTACCATCTAGATAAGTAACCACAATATCATCTAGATAAGTAACACGATACCATCTAGATAAGTAACACGATACCATCTAGATAAGTAACACGATACCATCTAGATAAGTATACCATCTAGATAACATCTAGATAACTAACACGATATCATCTAGATAAGTAACACCATACCATCTAGATAAGTAACACACTACCATCTAGATAAGTAACACGATAGTACCATCTAGATAAGTAACACACTACCATCTAGATAAGTAACACGATAGCATCTAGATAAGTAACAAAATATCATCTAGATAAGTAACACACTATCATCTAGATAAGTAACACAATATCATCTAGATAAGTAACACGCTACCATCTAGATAAGTAACACAATAGCATCTAGATAAGTAACACAATAGCATCTAGATAAGTAACACAATGTCATCTAGATAAGTAACACGATACCATCTAGATAAGTAACACGATACCATCTAGATAAGTAACACGATACCATCTAGATAAGTAACATGATAGCATCTAGATAAGTACTACATCTAGTTAAGTACTACCATCTAGATAAGTAACACACTACCATCTAGATAAGTAACACACTACCATCTAGATAAGTAACACAACCATCTAGATAAGTAACACGATACCATCTAGATAAGTAACACGATACCATCTAGATAAGTAACACGATACCATCTAGATAAGTAACACGATAGCATCTAGATAACTAACACGATATCATCTAGATAAGTAACACCATATCATCTAGATAAGTAACACGATAGCATCTAGATAAGTAACACATAGCATCTAGATAAGGAACAGAATATCATCTAGATAAGTAACACACTACCATCTAGATAAGTAACACACTACCATCTAGATAAGTAACACGATAGCATCTAGATAAGTAACAAAATATCATCTAGATAAGTAACAAGATATATCATCTAGATAAGTAACACACTATCATCTAGATAAGTAACACAATATCATCTAGATAAGTAACACACTACCATCTAGATAAGTAACACGATAGCATCTAGATAAGTAACACAATATCATCTAGATAAGTAACACACTATCATCTAGATAAGTAACACGATAGCATCTAGATAAGTAACACACTACCATCTAGATAAGTAACACACTACCATCTAGATAAGTAACACACTACCATCTAGATAAGTAACACTAGATAAGTAACACTATCATCTAGATAAGTAACACAATAGCATCTAGATAAGTAACACAATAGCATCTAGATAAGTAACACAATACCATCTACATAAGTACCACTAGATAAGTAACACGATACCATCTAGATAAGGAACACAATGTCATCTAGATAAGTAACACGATACCATCTAGATAAGTAACACGATACCATCTAGATAAGTAACACGATACCATCTAGATAAGTAACACGATAGCATCTAGATAACTAACACGATATCATCTAGATAAGTAACACCATATCATCTAGATAAGTAACACAATATCATCTAGATAAGTAACACGATACCATCTAGATAAGTAACACGATAGCATCTAGATAAGTAACACGATAGCATCTAGATAAGTAACACAATATCATCTAGATAAGTAACACACTACCATCTAGATAAGTAACACGATAGCATCTAGATAAGTAACAAAATATCATCTAGATAAGTAACAAAATATCATCTAGATAAGTAACACAATATCATCTAGGTAAGTAACACACTACCATCTAGATAAGTAACACATCCATCTAGATAAGTACCATCTAGATAAGTAACACGATAGCATCTAGATAAGTAACACAATACCATCTAGATAAGTAACACACTACCATCTAGATAAGTAACACACTATCATCTAGATAAGTAACACACTACCATCTAGATAAGTAACACACTACCATCTAGATAAGTAACACAATATCATCTAGATAAGTAACACACTACCATCTAGATAAGTAACACGATACCATCTAGATAAGTAACACAATATCATCTAGATAAGTAACACAATATCATCTAGATAAGTAACACAATATCATCTAGATAAGTAACACACTATCATCTAGATAAGTAACACACTACCATCTAGATAAGTAACACACTACCATCTAGATAAGTAACACAATACCATCTAGATAAGTAACACAATATCATCTAGATAAGTAACACAATAGCATCTAGATAAGTAACACACTATCATCTAGATAAGTAACACAATACCATCTAGATAAGTAACACAATATCATCTAGATAAGTAACACACTACCATCTAGATAAGTAACACGATAGCATCTAGATAAGTAACACACTACCATCTAGATAAGTAACACACTACCATCTAGATAAGTAACACAATATCATCTAGATAAGTAACACAATAGCATCTAGATAAGTAACACAATATCATCTAGATAAGTAACACAATATCGTCTAGATAAGCAACACACTATCATCTAGATAAGTAAAGAGTTCTTGGTTGTTTAACACATGCAAAGACAATTCACTTTTTTCCTATGAATTTAAAGGAGTAGGATGTGTGACCATCTAACAAATGAAAATATAGAAAGGTTGAATGTATAGTTTGGGGTTTTGGATATAGTGAGTGATTCATCTATTAGCCTGACTACCAACATTAACGGTTAAACATAATGATTTATGGTGTCGGTAACTATCCCTCTTGAACTCTACTGCTACAAAGACCAGAGGATTTAGGAAAATAAAGAAGCGCTGTGTTTGATCCAGAGCAGATGGCTCTCTACAAATCATGCCGGTTCTGGACCCTGTCGGACATTAGAGAGGGAATGGGTGCAGGTGTGCTGTGTGATCGCCTCCGCCCATCTCCCTCCCCCTCTCCCCCTGCTCTGCTCTCCGTCCTCCCCATCTCCCTCCCCCTCTCCCCCTGCCCTACTGGCCGGCTATGCTTTATAAGACCTCCTCTCCCCTCCCTCCCTCCCTCCCTCCCTCTCTCCGCGCCATACTCCACTCCCCCTTCTTCTCCTTTCTCTGTCGGCCCATGCTTGATCGTTCCTTTGAAGAGCAGTGAAGGCAGCAGCAGCTGTTCATCAAGGTGAGACACACAGAGAGAGAGAGAGAGAGAGAGAGAGAGAGAGAGAGAGAGAGGTCTGTGAGACATTATGAGAGAGAGAGAGGTCTGTCTGTGAGACATTATGAGAGAGCGAGATCTGTCTGTGAGACGTTATGAGAGAGAGAGAGAGAGGTCTGTCTGTGAGACATTATGAGAGAGAGGTCTGTCTATGAGACATTATGAGAGAGAGAGAGAGAGGTCTGTCTGTGAGACATGAGAGAGAGAGAGGTCGGTCTGTGAGACATTATGAGAGAGAGGTCTGTCTGTGAGACATTATGAGAGAGAGGTCTGTCTGTGAGACATTATGAGAGAGAGGTCTGTCTGAGACATTATGAGAGAGAGAGGTCTGTCTGTGAGACACATTATGAGAGAGAGAGAGATCTGTCTGTGACATCTGTCTGTGAGACACATTATGAGAGAGAGATCTGTCTGTGAGACACATTATGAGAGAGAGAGAGAGAGAGAGACAGAGAGAGAGAGAGAGTAGAGAGAGAGAGGCAGAGAGAGAGAGGCAGAGAGACGTAGAGAGAGAGACATAGAGAGAGACAGAGAGAGAGAGAGAGAGAGAGAGGCAGAGAGAGAGAGAGACAGAGAGAGAGAGGCAGAGCGAGAGAGAGAGGCAGAGCGAGAGAGAGAGGCAGAGAGAGACAGAGAGAGAGAGAGAGGGAGAGAGAGAGAGAGAGAGAGAGAGAGTAGAGAGAGAGTAGAGAGAGAGAGCACACATACCTCAGCATAAACATCAGCACCACAGGTAACTTCCCCAAAGCTGTGAACGATTGGAGAGACAAGAAGAGCTTTCTACACCATCAAAAGGAACATAACATTTGACATCCCAATTAGGATCTGGCTAAAACAACTTGAATCAGTTATATTGAACCCATTGCCCTTCATGGTTGTGAGGTCTGGGGTCCGCTCACCAACCAAGATTTCACAAAATGGAACAAACACCAAATTGAGACTCTGCCAAAACATCCCCCGTGCACAACGTAAAACACCAAATAATGCACACAGAGCAGAAATAGGCCGATACCCACTAATTATCAAATTCCAGAAAATAGACACAAAAAGGAAGCGATTCCCAAACCTTCCATAACAAAGCCATCACCTACAGAGAGATGAACCTGGGGAAGAGTCCCCTAAGCAAGCTGGTCCTGGGGCTCTGTGGGGTGTGTTTGTGTTCAGAGCCCCAGGACCAGCTTGCTTAGGGGACTCTTCTCCAGGTTCATCTCTCTGTAGGTGATGGCTTTGTTATGGAAGGACAGCAACACAATTGGACCCAAACAAATCATAAGAAAACAAAAAGATAATTACTTGACACATTGGAAAGAATTTTCCAAAAAACAAAGCAAACTAGAACGTTATTAGGCCTAAACTGAGAGTAGTCTCCATCTCCACCAGAAACACCAGTCTCCACCAGAAACACCAGTCTCTAGTCTCCACCAGAAACACCAGTCTCCACCAGAAACACCAGTCTCCACCAGAAGCACCAGTCTCCGCCAGAAACACCAGTCTCCGCCAGAAACACCAGTCTCCACCAGAAGCACCAGTCTCCACCAGAAACACCAGTCTCCTCCAAATGCACCAATCTCCACCAGAAACACCAGTCTCCACCAGAAACACCAGTCTCCACCAGAAAGACCAGTCTCCAGTCTCCACCAGAAACACGTCTCCACCAGAAACACCAGTCTCCACCATAAACACCAGTCTCCACCAGAAACACCAGTATCCACCAGAAGCACCAGTCTCCACCAGAAGCTCCAGTCTCCACCAGAAACACCAGCCTCCAGTCTCCACCAGAAACACCAGTCTTCACCAGTCTCCACCAGAAACACCAGTCTCCAGTCTCCGCCAGAAACACCAGTCTCCACCAGAAACACCAGTCTCCAGTCTCCACCAGAAACACCAGTCTCCACCAGAAACACCAGTCTCCACCAGAAACACCAGTCTCCACCAGAAACACCAGTCTCCAGTCTCCACCAGAAACACCAGTCTCCACCAGAAACACCAGTCTCCACCAGAAGCACCAGTCTCCACCAGAAACACCAGTCTCTTGTCTCCACCAGAAACACCAGTCTCCACCAGAAACACCAGTCTCCGCCAGAAACACCAGTCTCCACCAGAAGCACCAGTCTCCACCAGAAACACCAGTCTCCCCCAAATGCACCAGTCTCCCCCAAATGCACCAGTCTCCACCAGAAACACCAGTCTCCAGTCTCCAATCAGAGTATACCAATTGGTTTCTGCCCCGCGAGAATACGACCAAGGGAAGGTCCGAAACACATTACCAAGACTATCGTCGGATCTTAGAATGTGTTTGTGAACGATTCCCTTAATCTGTTCAGAGAGCTTTGAATAGCGGGTAGTTAGAACGGGTAGTTAGAACGGGTAGTTAGAACGCAAGAATGAAAAAGGTCATGTCTCGTTTTGTTTTGAATTTTCTCAATGGCAATATTAATCTGATCATTCTTGTAGCCCCTCTCCTTGAACTTTCTTTGCGTCTCAGCCATATTTCTGTCAAAATCTGATTGTTTTTTGCAAATTCTTTTGATTCGACAGAATTGGCTGTAGGGCAAACTATTCTTCAAAGGAAGTGGGTGACAACTGTCAGCCCTCAACAAACTGTTGCGATCAGTAGGCTTCCTGTAAAGATCAGTAGGCTTCCTGTAAAGATCAGAGGCTTCCTGTAAAGATCAGTGTATAGAACATTATCTTCACACAAGATCAGAAGATCAGGAACTGCTTTTTGGGACTCGACCTAGGGGGAACAAACTAGGAGTGAACTTTAATTTCGCTCAGTATCCATGAACTAGGAGGACAAACCATATCGTATCGTCCACTACTACCACAATACAATGATATTACAATATCACAACCAGACGGATTACCAGGAAGTGTACTCCGAGCATGTGCTGACCAACTGGTCTTCACTGACATTTTCAACCTCTCCCTATGCGTAGTCACTTTAACTCTACCTAGATGCACATATTACCTCAATTACCCTGACTAACCGGTGCCCCCGCACATTGACTCGGTACCGGTACCCCCTGTATATAGCCTCCACATTGACTCTGTACCGGTACCCCCTGTATATAGCCTCCACATTAACTCTGTACTGTAATACCCTGTATATAGCCTCCACATTGACTCTGTACCGGTACCCCCTGTATATAGCCTCCACATTGACTCTGTACCGGTACCCCCTGTATATAGCCCCCACATTGACTCTGTACCGGTACCCCCTGTATATAGCCTCCACATTGACTCTGTACCGGTACCCCCTGTATATAGCCTCCACATTGACTCTGTACCGGTACCCCTTGTATATAGCCTCCACATTGACTCTGTACCGGTACCCCCTGTATATAACCTCCACATTGACTCTGTACTGGTACCCCCTGTAAATAGCCTCCACATTGACTCTGCACCGGTACCCCCTGTATATAGCCTCCACATTGACTCTGTACCGGTACCCCCTGTATATAGCCTCCACATTGACTCTGTACCGTAACACCCTGTATATAGCCTCCACATTGACTCTGTACTGGTACCCCCTGTATATAGCCTCCACATTGACTCTGTACCGTAACACCCTGTATATAGCCTCCACATTGACTCTGTACTGGTACCCCCTGTATATAGCCTCCACATTGACTCGGTACCGGTACCCCCTGTATTTAGCCTCCACATCGACTCTGTACCGGTACCCCCTGTATTACAACTGTAGGGCTGCTGTATTATACATACAGTCTACACTACAGTATTACACCTGTAGACCTGCTGAATTATACATACAGTCTACAATACAGTATTCCAACTGTAGGCCTGCTGTATTATACATACAGTCTACAATACAGTATTACAAGTGTCAATGTCTATTTTCCATGTCCCAAGTTGGTGCCAGTCACAGTTAAGGTCAATGACACTGGTAGGGAAACAACAGACTAAGGGCTCTATTCAGTCTAGATCGCCAAAGTGTTACAGATCAGGAAGTGTTTACAGATCAGGAAGTGTTACAGATCAGGAAGTGTTTACAGATCAGGAAGTGTTTACAGATCAGGAAGTGTTTACAGATCAGGAAGTGGTTACAGATCAGGAAGTGTTACAGATCAGGAAGTGTTTACAGATCAGGAAGTGTTTACAGATCAGGAAGTGTTTACAGATCAGGAAGTGGTTACAGATCAGGAAGTGTTACAGATCAGGAAGTGTTACAGATCAGGAAGTGTTACAGATCAGGAAGTGTTACAGATCAGGAAGTGTTACAGATCAGGAAGTGTTTACAGATCAGGAAGTGTTTACAGATCAGGAAGTGTTTACAGATCAGGAAGTGTTTACAGATCAGGAAGTGTTTACAGATCAGGAAGCAATATACATTTTAAAGTAATTTCCGACTGAGACGACATAGCCATATGCTGCGTTTGCCGTGAATGCAGTCTCCGCCAACGTGGGAACATTGCCTTTAAACTTTCTGATTGAACCCTTACCCTGAAAACACAAACATAACTGAACCCCTCTATTTTTGCAACCATTCTACTGTCCAAAGAAGAAAACCTCTCTCTGGGTTTTACAAAGAGCAGAGAAGTAAAATAATAAAATATTACGAAGCAGAGAGTTGCCAGGTATGACGTCTCTGGATCATTTGAGATTGTTCTGGAAACATCTGGGCCTGCATCGTACTCTTAACAGACCGGGGAGAACGATGGCTTTGTGGATTAAACACCATGCCACTCACGTGGTGTGGATCGCACAGAGAGTCTGTGGAATGTGCTGCTCAACTCCCTTCCTAAGAAGTCTTCTGACCTCAATGGCCTGGTTCAATAAAGGTCACATACAACAACAACTCCCTTCCTAAGAAGTCTTCTGACCTCAATGGCCTGGTTCAATAAAGGTCACATACAACAACAACTCCCTTCCTAAGAAGTCTTCTGACCTCAATGGCCTGGTTCAATAAAGGTCACATACAACAACAACTCCCTTCCTAAGAAGTCTTCTGACCTCAATGGCCTGGTTCAATAAAGGTCACATACAACAACAACTCCTTCCTAAGAAGTCTTCTGACCTCAATGGCCTGGTTCAATAAAGGTCACATACAACAACAACTCCCTTCCTAAGAAGTCTTCTGACCTCAATGGCCTGGTTCAATAAAGGTCACATACAACAACAACTCCTTCCTAAGAAGTCTTCTGACCTCAATGGCCTGGTTCAATAAAGGTCACATACAACAACAACTCCCTTCCTAAGAAGTCTTCTGACCTCAATGGCCTGGTTCAATAAAGGTCACATACAACAACAACTCCCTTCCTAAGAAGTCTTCTGACCTCAATGGCCTGGTTCAATAAAGGTCACATACAACAACAACTCCCTTCCTAAGAAGTCTTCTGACCTCAATGGCCTGGTTCAATAAAGGTCACATACAACAACAAAAAGTAAAAAATACAAAAATAATCATACTGATTTATGGTCTATCTTTTGAGTTAAATACTCTATTAGGCTTACATGATCCTTGAATTCAGAATCATACTGATTTATGGTCTATCTTTTGAGTTAAATACTCTATTAGGCTTACATGATCCTTGAATTCAGAATCAAACTGATTTATGGTCTATCTTTTGAGTTAAATACTCTATTAGGCTTACATGATCCTTGAATTCAGAATCATACTGATTTATGGTCTATCTTTTGAGTTAAATACTCTATTAGGCTTACATGATCCTTGAATTCAGAATCATACTGATTTATGGTCTATCTTTTGAGTTAAATACTCTATTAGGCTTACATGATCCTTGAATTCAGAATCAAACTGATTTATGGTCTATCTTTTGAGTTAAATACTCTATTAGGCTTACATGATCCTTGAATTCAGAATCATCAAATCAATGATTTTTTTTGCTGTGCGATTACAGATTGTGCCAGTGTTATTAGTGGTGAGACACAGATAAATCTAACTGTCGATAGGTACTACTGCCGGCATACTGAATTCAGAGGCCGTTCCTTCTTTTGCTAGAGTAAAAGATGTACCTGCTGTGTACCAACCTGACTATCAACAAGGGCTTTACTACAAATTATAGCTAGATGGCCACAACATTAACGCAGCTTGCTAGCTGACATTAGCTTTCTGCAGCAGACACAAGCCAAACAAGCTACTGCAACTTTGTGGTCTGTGTTAGGATTCTATTAGATCGGTGGTGGAGCTGCGCTTATGTGAACAACAATGAGTTAAACTGCCGACACTTTGGGCGGAACTGCAGACACTCTGGGAGGAACTGCCGACACTCTGGGAGGAACTGCCGACACTCTGGGAGGAACTGCAGACACTCTGGGAGGAACTGCAGACACTCTGGGAGGAACTGCAGACACTCTGGGAGGAACTGCAGATACTCTGGGAGGAACTGCAGACACTCTGGGAGGAACTGCAGACACTCTGGGAGGAACTGCCGACACTCTGGGAGGAACTGCAGACACTCTGGGAGGAACTGCAGACACTCTGGGAGGAACTGCCGACACTCTGGGAGGAACTGCCGACACTCTGGGAGGAACTGCCGACACTCTGGGAGGAACTGCCGACACTCTGGGAGGAACTGCAGACACTCTGGGAGGAACTGCAGACACTCTGGGAGGAACTGCAGACACTCTGGGAGGAACTGCAGACACTCTGGCAGGAACTGCCGACACTCTGGGAGGAACTGCAGACACTCTGGGAGGAACTGCCGACACTCTGGGAGGAACTGCAGACACTCTGGGAGGAACTGCAGACACTCTGGCAGGAACTGCAGACACTCTGGGTGGAACTGCAGACACTCTGGGCGTAAGCACTAAGTACATCTATGTGTCTGAGCCCTTGCATCTTATAAGACGTGATATTGTGTGTACTTGTAATCAATGACTTTATGAAACTGACTTTACATGAAGTCTTATTGTTAACGGTGTGGAACGTTCTAACAAAGACATCTGGATCCCAACATTTAACTAGATACATATTTTATCGTTTAACGGCACAGCAAAAGATATGACAATAATCTCATGCCACAACATTGAAATGTCAGTGAGCTACAACAAGATAAACTCATCTCGTGAATCTCCTGCTTTATACAGAACATCCAAACAAACAGGTGTTGACCTGACTCTTAGGCTGGAGAGAGAACGAACAAATCACATCGGGATGAAAAACAACCGTCACAACGCCTGTTTAGATTACTTACCAACTATATAGTTAAATAAATTAAACACATAGTATCTTATGTAAAAACATAAATTGTAATTATCTCAGCAAAGACAAAACAACAAACCATAAGTAACTGGTTTAGGATGAATTCTCTACCCCCCCCACCAACATCACCATTCATCCACGGAGAGACAAATACATAGCCTGGATCCAGATCTGGTTGTGTTGTCTTGCCAACTCCTAAGGTGACAATGACCATAGGAGCTAGCAAGACAGCACAAGCAGATCAGGGGACCAAGCTATGGGACCAGGATACCAAATACAGGATATGGTGGTTAGTACCAGCTTTAGTCTCAAAAAATACACTGAATCTATTTATAAACGACAACAATAAACAAAACACATTCAACCATTTTCAATTTCATATTTCTAAAATACAATCTAGAATATGTAGATATATACAATTCCCACAGTATTACACTATAACAAAACATATTCTTCAAAAAGTGAAGAAATGGAAGAGCTGTTTGGGTTCTTAATAATATATTCGTTTTTTTGTAAAAATAAAGTACTAAATTAAAGTACTAAAGTACTAAGTACTAAATTAAATGTAAAAAGATCCAGTTTAGACTGATTTGAGCGAATGCGAACTTCCACTTATGTCCGATTTTCACTTGAAGTTAGGATTCACCTCATTGTGTGTTGAAAAAGATGATTCCTTTCCTTCCAGTTTAAGAGCAGGAAGGGTTTTGAACCAGGAACCTCCTGCATTAGTGCTGCAGTCCAGATGAGAGCAGGAGGGTTTTGAACCAGGAACCTCCTGCACTAGATCTGCAGTCCAGATGAGAGCAGGAAGGGTTTGAACCAGTAACCTCCTGCACTAGTTATTCAGGGTCCAGATGTGAACCAACACTGATTACAGTACTAGATCTGTACTAGAGTCCAGATGAGAGCAGGAGGGTTTTGAACCAGGAACCTCCTGCATTAGATCTGCAGTCCAGATGAGAGCAGGAGGGTTTTGAACCAGGAACCTCCTGCATTAGATGTGCAGTCCAGATGTCACCCAACACTGTTAACAGTATACAGAATTACAGTGTTTTTGAAATAGATTGATGAGGGATTTTTCTTCCAGTTTGTGTGTAAAAGTTTAACCAACAACCTCATACTTTAGACTAGAGTTACTACCAGTGTCCAGGTGTGAACCAATACTGTTAACCGTAACCAGATGACAGACAGCGGCGTGGAGGCGGAGCAGCCCGACGACCACCTGTGGTGATTGGTTCTGCCGTGGCCGTAGGCGAGGCCTCTTTCAAGGTCATGGTGGTGAGGCCCTACGGTGACGTAACCGTTGATGATACGCACCCGCGGAGGTGGAGGAGACTGGACTGTGGTGCTGAGAGACAACAGAGACAAGAGGAGTGCATGTTAGATTAAGATTGGATAGGAGTTAGAGGGGTTAGAGGGGTTATTTACCCAGTCAGATATAGAGGAGTTATTAAACCAGTCAGAGGAGTTATTAACCCAGTCAGATATAGAGGAGTTATTAACCCAGTCAGATATAGAGGAGTTATTAACCCAGTCAGATATAGAGGAGTTATTAACCCAGTCAGATATAGAGGAGTTATTAACCCAGTCAGATATAGAGGAGTTATTAACCCAGTCAGATATAGAGGAGTTATTAACCCAGTCAGATATAGAGGAGTTATTAACCCAGTCAGATATAGAGGAGTTATTAACCCAGTCAGATATAGAGGAGTTATTAACCCAGTCAGATATAGAGGAGTTATTTACCCAGTCAGAGGAGTTATTAACCCAGTCAGAGGAGTTATTAACCCAGTCAGATATAGAGGAGTTATTAACCCAGTCAGATATAGAGGGGTTATTTACCCAGTCAGATATAGCGTCTGCTAAATGACTTAAATGTAAATGTAAATGTAGAGGAGTTATTAACCCAGTCAGATATAGAGGAGTTATTAACCCAGTCAGATATAGAGGAGTTATTTACCCAGTCAGATATAGAGGAGTTATTTACCCAGTCAGATATAGAGGAGTTATTTACCCAGTCAGATATCGAGGAGTCATTTACCCAGTCAGATATAGAGGGGTTATTTACCCAGTCAGATATAGAGGAGTTATTAACCCAGTCAGATATAGAGGAGTTATTAACCCAGTCAGATATAGAGGAGTTATTAACCCAGTCAGATATAGAGGAGTTATTAACCCAGTCAGATATAGAGGAGTTATTAACCCAGTCAGATATAGAGGAGTTATTAACCCAGTCAGATATAGAGGAGTTATTTACCCAGTCAGATATAGAGGAGTTATTAACCCAGTCAGATATAGAGGCGTTATTTACCCAGTCAGATATAGAGGAGTTATTAACCCAGTCAGATATAGAGGAGTTATTTACCCAGTCAGATATAGAGGCGTTATTTACCCAGTCAGATATAGAGGAGTTATTAACCCAGTCAGATATAGAGGAGTTATTTACCCAGTCAGATATAGAGGAGTTATTTACCCAGTCAGATATAGAGGCGTTATTAACCCAGTCAGATATAGAGGAGTTATTAACCCAGTCAGATATAGAGGAGTTATTTACCCAGTCAGAGGAGTTATTAACCCAGTCAGAGGAGTTATTAACCCAGTCAGATATAGAGGAGTTATTAACCCAGTCAGATATAGAGGGGTTATTTACCCAGTCAGATATAGCGTCTGCTAAATGACTTAAATGTAAATGTAAATGTAGAGAGGCAGTCAGATATAGAGTTATTAACCCAGTCAGATATAGAGGAGTTATTTACCCAGTCAGATATAGAGGAGTTATTTACCCAGTCAGATATAGAGGAGTTATTTACCCAGTCAGATATCGAGGAGTCATTTACCCAGTCAGATATAGAGGGGTTATTTACCCAGTCAGATATAGAGGAGTTATTAACCCAGTCAGATATAGAGGAGTTATTAACCCAGTCAGATATAGAGGAGTTATTAACCCAGTCAGATATAGAGGAGTTATTAACCCAGTCAGATATAGAGGAGTTATTAACCCAGTCAGATATAGAGGAGTTATTAACCCAGTCAGATATAGAGGAGTTATTTACCCAGTCAGATATAGAGGAGTTATTAACCCAGTCAGATATAGAGGAGTTATTAACCCAGTCAGATATAGAGGGGTTATTAACCCAGTCAGATATAGAGGGATTATTTACCCAGTCAGATATAGAGGAGTTATTAACCCAGTCAGATATAGAGGAGTTATTAACCCAGTCAGATATAGAGGGGTTATTAACCCAGTCAGAGGAGTTATTAACCCAGTCAGATATAGAGGAGTTATTAACCCAGTCAGAGGAGTTATTAACCCAGTCAGATATAGAGGAGTTATTTACCCAGTCAGATATAGAGGGGTTATTTACCCAGTCAGATATAGAGGAGTTATTTACCCAGTCAGATATAGAGGAGTTATTAACCCAGTCAGATATAGAGGAGTTATTAACCCAGTCAGATATAGAGGAGTTATTAACCCAGTCAGATATAGAGGAGTTATTAACCCAGTCAGATATAGAGGGGTTATTAACCCAGTCAGCGGAGTTATTAACCCAGTCAGATATAGAGGAGTTATTAACCCAGTCAGATATAGAGGAGTTATTAACCCAGTCAGATATAGAGGAGTTATTAACCCAGTTAGATATAGAGGAGTTATTAACCCAGTCAGATATAGAGGAGTTATTTACCCAGTCAGATATAGAGGGGTTATTTACCCAGTCAGATATAGAGGGATTATTTACCCAGTCAGATATAGAGGAGTTATTAACCCAGTCAGATATAGAGGAGTTATTAACCCAGTCAGATATAGAGGAGTTATTAACCCAGTCAGATATAGAGGAGTTATTAACCCAGTCGGATATAGAGGAGTTATTAACCCAGTCAGATATAGAGGAGTTATTAACCCAGTCAGATATAGAGGAGTTATTTACCCAGTCAGATATAGAGGGGTTATTTACCCAGTCAGATATAGAGGGATTATTTACTCAGTCAGATATAGAGGAGTTATTAACCCAGTCAGATATAGAGGAGTTATTAACCCAGTCAGATATAGAGGAGTTATTAACCCAGTCAGATATAGAGGAGTTATTAACCCAGTCAGATATAGAGGAGTTATTTACCCAGTCAGATATAGAGGAGTTATTAACCCAGTCAGATATAGAGGAGTTATTAACCCAGTCAGATATAGAGGGGTTATTAACCCAGTCAGATATAGAGGGATTATTTACCCAGTCAGATATAGAGGAGTTATTAACCCAGTCAGATATAGAGGAGTTATTAAACCAGTCAGATATAGAGGGGTTATTAACCCAGTCAGAGGAGTTATTAACCCAGTCAGATATAGAGGAGTTATTAACCCAGTCAGATATAGAGGAGTTATTAACCCAGTCAGATATAGAGGAGTTATTAACCCAGTCAGATATAGAGGAGTTATTAACCCAGTCAGATATAGAGGAGTTATTTACCCAGTCAGATATAGAGGAGTTATTTACCCAGTCAGATATAGAGGGGTTATTTACCCAGTCAGATATAGAGGGATTATTTACCCAGTCAGATATAGAGGAGTTATTAACCCAGTCAGATATAGAGGAGTTATTAACCCAGTCAAACAAGTTATTAACCCAGTCAGATATAGAGGAGTTATTAACCCAGTCAGATATAGAGGAGTTATTAACCCAGTCAAACAAGTTATTAACCCAGTCAGATATAGAGGAGTTATTAACCCAGTCAGATATAGAGGAGTTATTAACCCAGTCAGATATAGAGGGGTTATTAACCCAGTCAGATATAGAGGGATTATTTACCCAGTCAGATATAGAGGAGTTATTAACCCAGTCAGATATAGAGGAGTTATTAACCCAGTCAGATATAGAGGGGTTATTAACCCAGTCAGAGGAGTTATTAACCCAGTCAGATATAGAGGAGTTATTAACCCAGTCAGATATAGAGGAGTTATTAACCCAGTCAAACAAGTTATTAACCCAGTCAGATATAGAGGAGTTATTAACCCAGTCAGATATAGAGGAGTTATTAACCCAGTCAGACGAGTTATTAACCCAGTCAGATATAGAGGAGTTATTAACCCAGTCAGATATAGAGGAGTTATTTACCCAGTCAGATATAGAGGAGTTATTATCCCAGTCAGATATAGAGGAGTTATTAACCCAGTCAGATATAGAGGAGTTATTAACCCAGTCAGATATAGAGGGGTTATTTACCCAGTCAGATATAGAGGAATTATTAACCCAGTCAGATATAGAGGAGTTATTAACCCAGTCAGATATAGAGGAGTTATTAACCCAGTCAGATATAGAGGAGTTATTAACCCAGTCAGATATAGAGGAGTTATTTACCCAGTCAGAGGAGTTATTAACCCAGTCAGAGGAGTTATTAACCCAGTCAGATATAGAGGAGTTATTAACCCAGTCAGATATAGAGGGGTTATTTACCCAGTCAGATATAGCGTCTGCTAAATGACTTAAATGTAAATGTAAATGTAGAGGAGTTATTAACCCAGTCAGATATAGAGGAGTTATTTACCCAGTCAGATATAGAGGAGTTATTTACCCAGTCAGATATAGAGGAGTTATTTACCCAGTCAGATATCGAGGAGTCATTTACCCAGTCAGATATAGAGGGGTTATTTACCCAGTCAGATATAGAGGAGTTATTAACCCAGTCAGATATAGAGGAGTTATTAACCCAGTCAGATATAGAGGAGTTATTAACCCAGTCAGATATAGAGGAGTTATTAACCCAGTCAGATATAGAGGAGTTATTTACCCAGTCAGATATAGAGGCGTTATTAACCCAGTCAGATATAGAGGAGTTATTAACCCAGTCAGATATAGAGGAGTTATTAACCCAGTCAGATATAGAGGGGTTATTAACCCAGTCAGATATAGAGGGATTATTTACCCAGTCAGATATAGAGGAGTTATTAACCCAGTCAGATATAGAGGAGTTATTAACCCAGTCAGATATAGAGGGGTTATTAACCCAGTCAGAGGAGTTATTAACCCAGTCAGATATAGAGGAGTTATTAACCCAGTCAGAGGAGTTATTAACCCAGTCAGATATAGAGGAGTTATTTACCCAGTCAGATATAGAGGGGTTATTTACCCAGTCAGATATAGAGGAGTTATTTACCCAGTCAGATATAGAGGAGTTATTAACCCAGTCAGATATAGAGGAGTTATTAACCCAGTCAGATATAGAGGAGTTATTAACCCAGTCAGATATAGAGGGGTTATTAACCCAGTCAGAGGAGTTATTAACCCAGTCAGATATAGAGGAGTTATTAACCCAGTCAGATATAGAGGAGTTATTAACCCAGTCAGATATAGAGGAGTTATTAACCCAGTCAGATATAGAGGAGTTATTTACCCAGTCAGATATAGAGGGGTTATTTACCCAGTCAGATATAGAGGGATTATTTACCCAGTCAGATATAGAGGAGTTATTAACCCAGTCAGATATAGAGGAGTTATTAACCCAGTCAGATATAGAGGAGTTATTAACCCAGTCAGATATAGAGGAGTTATTAACCCAGTCAGATATAGAGGAGTTATTAAGAGAGTTATTAAGAGAATTCCAGAACCTTAGAACCTAGTTTTTCAGAACTCTGGAAATCATCAGCCTGATCAGGATGAATCCAGAAACAAATGACAGAAGATTGTAAAGCATGCCAGTCTCTTTGATGTACGCCTGTTAGATCCAGGAACTAAGTACGGGCTTATTGGGACTCTGCCAATCACAACAAACGGACAGGTTCCTCCGCCTGCCACTATTGGTAGAGAGAAACTCAGCTCTGTAACTACCTCCCATTAGTAAAGAAAATAGAAAAAACGGTTGAATTCTAAACTGGAATGAAATTAACGAGCAATGTTTCAATTGAGGTTGTGATTTGACAATTTTGGTACTTATTGAGGACTGAACTGGTGACATGGTGAAGGCATACTGGGCCAGAAGTCAGCAGGCCTGTGATGACTAGGATTTAGTCGCAAATTGCACCATATTCCCTAGATAGTGCACCAGGGCCCATAGTCATACGAAGCCATTTGGGGAGGGCAATGACAAACTGACCAGAGGCATAATTTACCTAGCATATATAATTAGGCTTTTTTCATCACTGGGCATATGTTAGTAGTTAATAATATTGACTTTTCATTGATTGTCCTTGGTTACAAGAGCCAGCTGTCTCTCTTGGATATAACCTAGCCCTGAATTTGCTGCTTATTTTAGAAAGGTACATTCAGAATAGTTATTCATTTTGTTTTCTGCTGTGTTTGATTGCCGGGAATACTGACTGAGCCTATAAGCGGGCATGAGTCCCAAATAGAACCCTATTTCCTAATATAGTGCACTACTTTTGACCAGAGCCCTATGGTCATTCCAGGCCCACTCTGGTTAAAAGTAGTGCACTGTATAGGGAACAGGGTGGCATTTGGGATGGATCTCGGGTTTATTTTAGTTGAACCTGCGTTTACAAAGCAGAGCCAGTGAACTCAGGAGGGTGAAGTATAATCAGGTCTGACATGTCTGCATGTGGCCACGCATCAAATCAACCAGAGAGACCTTCCTCTGTACTCCCCAACACTGGAAACACAGTGTACAATGCTCTGTTTAGAGGAAAACTCAGCAGGCTACCTTCCTGAATATTAACCATACTGTACCATTTTAAAACATTTTTCTCAGACATAATATACAAACGTCTGAAGTTGACTTTTGGGGGAAATGTATTTAGAAACATCCATGTTATTTTCTTTCCAGGACTAAAAAGACCTTTCAATTCACATTTCCATTGAGCTTTTCAGTCCAAGTTTAGGAAACTGGCCTTCTAGCTATAAATATACCAAACAGTCAGTCAAAGAATCAACCAAGTAACAAGTGTGTGGCTATTCTTCACGGCAAATTCAACAATAGTCTCTTTGTGATCATATTCGAATTTCCCCGCCAAAAAAGAGGATCATATTTTCGTCACTAAGGTCTCTTGCCGGTAGCTACAACCTTACACAACGTATTTCCTTTCCTCCACAACACTGAACCAGGAGAGAACCCGTCTAGAAGGAGGTATCTGTGATGTGATATGACGGGTGGCTGTGCCTGCAGGGTCTCTGTCAGTTAGAGGGTAGATCCTGTAGACAGAGCAGCTATAACTGCCCAGACTTGAGCACGAAAGTGATACCTACCTGGTGCCCTTTGAACCCCTTGAACTGTCTTGACATTTACCTGACACGTGAATTCAATACTTCTCTCTCCATGCCCTTCCCCATTCTTAGGACCATACATCATCATAAACTACTGCCAGCTACCACCCATAGTCATTTAATATATACCATTTAGCTGAAGCTCTTAGCCAAAGTGACTTCCAATTTTTATTTTTATTTAACCGGGCAAGTCAGTTAATTAAGAACAAATTCTTAATTAAAATGACGGCCTACCTAGGAACAGTGGGTTAACTGCCTTGTTCAGGGGCAGAATGACAGATTTGTACCTTGTCAGCTCAGGGATTCGATCTAGCAACCTTTCGGTTACTGGCCCAACACTCTAACCACTAGGCTACCTGCCGCCCACAATACAGTGAGTACATACATTTAACATGTGTACATGTTCTCTGTGGGAATTGAACCCACAACTTTGGGTACATAACGTCACACTGTTATCAACCGAGTCACACAGGACCGGTACACATTGTTCTGGTAGAACTATCAACAGTACACAGTGATACACAACAACGGCTCCTCTCTCACCTCTCCTCGATGCGAACCCAGAGGTCATTAAACTGTCTGTTTCTCTGATGTTTCCTCTGTTTGTTACGTCGTTTCTTCTTCAGCTTGCGGTCCATCGTGTCCATCAGCTCCAGGCTAGGGGAGTGACGAGGTATGTTGGGTAGTGGGTTGTCCTGCAGAGGGTGCTGTTGCTCCTCGTCGTGGAATTCGTGGAGGAACGGCTCCAGGTAAGGGGACTCATCCGGGTTCTGACCCGGAGAATGACCCGTCTGGTCGGTAGAGGATTTCGATCGACTGTGGTGATGGAGAGAGTAATGTTAGAAATAGAGAACAATTGATCATCCAAATGCCTTTGGATTTAACATCTGAACAGATAGAAACATTCAAATGCCTTTTGGATTTAACATCTGAACTGCTGACACCAGCTTCCAATGCCTGGAAAATACTACATTATGACCAAACAGGGGATTGTAGTCAGGGAGCAGGGTTGGTGCTTGGGGCGGGGGGGGGAGATTATAGCAAAATGTGTAGAATTTGAGTAAATTTGCTTTAAAAGAGCAACATTTTTCACTTAGCATCATGGAAAAATATTAACAAAAGCGATGAGCTATAAATCAGAAAAACAATCTATCCATGGCACCATGGCAAAAAAAAAAGTGTCGAATTTCAGGAAATTAGATTTAAAAACGGCAACATTTTCTCTGTGCTTCATGCCCCCAAATGCAGTCGTCCGGCCCTGATCGTTAGCTCCTCCACTGGTGAAAAACACGTACGGGGAATGTGTCCTTCTGAAGCCTTACAGGAGAATCACAGGAATGATTCTTCAGACACATCGGATGAATCATTGGTCCATCATTCAAACAAAACGCTAAACGGACTCGGCTTCAAATCCTTTATCAAACGTTACATAAATCTGTTGGAGATAAACGGGTCAAAACCACAAATCCACTTTGTTGTCGCATATTTGCAATGGGATATTTACGATCCCTCCAGACATTCAGTTTCTCCTCCGATCTCCAGTCCCATTCATTTCAGAAAAAAATGTGAAGTGTGTGAAGTGTGTGTGTGAAGTGTGTGTGTGTGAAGTGTGTGAAGTGTGTGTGTGTGTGTGTGTGTGTGTGTGTGTATGTGTGAAGTGTGTGTGTGTGTGTGTGTGTGTATGTGTGAAGTGTGTGTGTGTGTGTGTGTGTGTGTGTGTGTGTGTGTGTGTGTGTGTGTGTGTGTATGTGTGAAGTGTGTGTGTGTATGTGTGTGTGTGTGTGTGTGAAGTGTGTGTGTGAAGTGTGTGTGTGAAGTGTGTGTGTGAAGTGTGTGAAGTGTGTGTGTGAAGTGTGTGAAGTGGTTGTGTGAAGTGTGTGTGTGAAGTGTGTGTGTGAAGTGTGTGTATGTGTGAAGTGTGTGTATGAAGTGTGTGTATGTGTGTGTGTGAAGTGTGTGTGTGAAGTGTGTGTATGTGTGTGTGTGAAGTGTGTGTGTGAAGTGTGTGTGAAGTGTGTGTGTGTGTGTGTGTAAAAAGGGAGATATAGAGATAGAGAGAGAGAGACTAACAGAGAGAGAGAGAGAGAGAGAGAGAGAGAGAGACTAACAGAGAGAGAGAGATAGAGAGAGAGAGACTGACAGAGAGAGAGAGAGAGAGAGAGAGACTAACAGAGAGAGAGAGAGAGAGAGAGAGACTAACAGAGAGAGAGAGAGAGAGAGAGAGACTAACAGAGAGAGAGAGAGAGAGAGAGACTAACAGAGAGAGAGAGAGAGAGACTAACAGAGAGAGAGAGAGAGAGAGACTAACAGAGAGAGAGAGAGAGAGAGAGAGAGACTAACAGAGAGAGAGAGAGAGAGAGAGACTAACAGAGAGAGAGAGAGAGAGAGACTAACAGAGAGAGAGAGAGAGAGAGAGAGAGAGAGAGAGAGAAAGAGACTAACAGAGAGAGAGAGAGAGAGAGAAAGAGACTAACAGAGAGAGAGTGAAAGAGAGAGAGAGAGAGAGAGAGAGAGAGAGTGGAGACTAACAGAGAGAGAGTGAAAGAGAGAGAGAGAGAGAGAGAGATAGAGAGACTAACAGAGAGAGAGAGAGATATAGAGATAGAGAGACTAACAGAGAGAGAGAGAGAGAGAGAGAGAGAGAGAGAGAGAAAGAGACTAACAGAGAGAGAGAGAGAGAGAGAGAGAGAGAGACTAACAGAGAGAGAGAGAGAGAGAGAGACTAACAGAGAGAGAGTGAAAGAGAGAAAGCTCAGATGACATTCAGGAGGACATGCAGTATCTAACATTTTAACTTGTGATAAGGGGATTCTTTTTCCTAGGGTGAAACCCTATCTTCACCATCTCATCTCATCTCCGCTCTACGTGTGTCTGGGATTTAGAATCTGTGTGGGCCTGTCGTGGGGAGTAGTTAGGGTTAGAGATATAATCCATACAGCTATGTGGTGGTGGTGAGGTTAGAGACAGGACGGAGATCCATATGCAGCTGACAGGAGAGACGAAGCAAGAGATTCAACTGATCACCAAAAAGAGATTGCCACCCAGGGAGTCTGGACAAGCAGACAGGAGAAGACAGGAAAGAGATCGTCACCCAGGGAGACTGGACAAGCAGACAGGAGAAGATAGGAAAGAGATCGTCACCCAGGGAGACTGGACAAGCAGACAGGAGAAGACAGGAAAGAGATCGTCACCCAGGGAGACTGGACAAGCAGACAGGAGAAGATAGGAAAGAGATCGTCACCCAGGGAGACTGGACAAGCAGACAGGAGAAGACAGGAAAGAGATCGTCACCCAGGGAGACTGGACAAGCAGACAGGAGAAGACAGGAAAGAGATCGTCACCCAGGGAGACTGGACAAGCAGACAGGAGAAGACAGGAAAGAGATCGTCACCCAGGGAGACTGGACAAGCAGACAGGAGAAGACAGGCCTACACAATGCTTCGCTTGCACTTTATAACACAGCATATACAGTTCCAGTGAAAAGTTTGTACACACCTACTCAATCAAAGGCTTTTCTTTATTGGTACTATGTTCTACATTGCAGAAGAAGACATCAAAACTATGAAATAACACATATGGAATCATGTAGTAACCAAAAAAGTGTTAAACAAATCCAAATATATTTTATATTATAGATTCTTCAAAGTAGCCACCATTTGCCTTGATGGCAACTTTGCACACTTTTGGTATTCTCTCAACCAGTTTCACCTGGAATACTTTTCCAACAGTCTTGAATGAGTTCCCACATATGCTGAGCACTTGTTGGCTGCTTTTCCTTCACTCTGCGGTGCAATTAATCCCAAACCATGTCAATTGGGTCGAGGTCAGGTGATTGTGGAGGCCAGGTCATCTGATGCAGCACTCCATCACTCTCCTTCTTGGTCAAATAGCCCTTACACAGCCTGGAGGTGTGTTGGGTCATTGTCCTGTTGAAAAACAAATAATGGTCCCACTAAGCGCAAACCAGATTGGATGGTGTATCGCTGCAGAATGCTGTGGTAGCCATGCTGGTTAAGTGTGCCTTGAAATCTAAATAAATCACAGACAGTGTCACCAGCAAAGCATCCCCACACCATCACACCTCCTCCTCCATGCTTCACGGTGGGAACCACATATGCGGAGATCATATGTTCAACTACTCTGCATCTCACAAAGACACGGCGGTAGGAACCCCAAAATATCAAATTTGGACTCGTCAGACCAAAGGACAGATATCCAGCAGTCTAATGTCCATTGGTCTAATGTCCATTGGTCTAATGTCCATTGCTTGTGTTTCTTGGCCCAAGCAAGTTTCTTCTTATTATTGGTGTCCTTTAGTAGTGATTTCTTTGCAGCAATTCCACCATGAAGGCCTGATTCACACAGTCTCCTCTGAACAGTTGATGTTGAGATGTGTCTGTTACTTGAACTCTGTGAAGCATTTATTTGGGCAGCAATTTCCGAGACTGGGACACTCTAATGAACTTATCCTCTACAGCAGACGGAACTCTGGGTCTTCCATTGGTCTATTTGTCTGTTGCCAGGTCGTTTTGTTTTCGTGAAACCTACCCGAACAGAACTGTTTATTTTAAGCTTTGCTACCAGCCGGGAATCTGAAAATCTGTTTCACCTGTCTTTGTGCTTGTCTCCACCCCCCTCCAGGTGTCGCCCATCTTCCCCATTATCCCCAGTGTATTTATACCTGTGTTCTCTGTTTGTCTGTTGCCAGTTCGTCTTGTCGCGTCAAGTTTACCAGCTGTTTTTTCCCCTCTACCCCGGCTTCATGTTAGTTCATTGTTTCTAGTTCTGGCGGTTTTGTAAATAAACATTTGTTACTTTGAACTGTCTGCATCTGGGTCTTATCCTGAGGTCTGATAGCAAATCACCAAATCATTCAACACAATCTACACTGAACAAAAGTATAAACACAACATGCAATATTTTCTAAGATTTTACCGAGTTACAGTTCATGAGGAATTCAGTCAATTCAAATGACTGGGAATACATATATGCATCTGTTGGCCACAGATACCTTACACAAAATGGGCCTCGGGATCTCATCACGGGATTTTGGTGCATTCAAATTGTCAGTACAGAGACATGATTACCACCTGTCACTATGTACCACCAGTCACTATATGGGGCGGCAGGGTAGCCTAGTGGTTAGAGCGTTGGACTAGTAACCGAAAGGTTGCAAGTTCAAACCCCCGAGCTGACAAGGTACAAATCTGTCGTTCTGCCCCTGAACAGGCAGTTAACCCACTGTTCCTAGGCCGTCATTGAAAATAAGAATTTGTTCTTAACTGACTTTCCTAGTTAAATAAAGGTTAAAAAAATAAATATATATATATATACACCATCAGTCACTATATACCAGTCACTATGTACCACCAGTCACTATATACCATCACCAGTCACTATCCACCACCAGTCACTATTTACCACCAGTCACTATGTACCACCAGCCACAGCCACTATGTACCACCAGTCACTATATACCACCAGTCACTATGTACCACCAGTCACTATATACCACCACCAGTCACTATTTACCACCAGTCACTATGTACCACCAGCCACTATGTACCACCAGTCACTATATACCACCAGTCACTATGTACCACCAGTCAATATGTACCACCAGTCACTATATACCACCAGTCACTATATACCACCAGTCACTATGTACCACCAGTCAATATGTACCACCAGTCACTATATGCCACCAGTCACTATATGCCACCAGTCACTATGTACCACCAGTCACTATATACCACCAGTCACTATATACCCCCAGCCAATATATACCACCAGTCACTATGTACCACCAGTCACTATGTACCACCAGTCACTATATACCACCAGTCACTATGTACCACCAGTCACTATGTACCACCAGTCTGACGTGTCACAACCATCATTTGAAGACAAATGGGAACTGAACAAAATAGGTCTAATCATGTCATTGATGTTCAGGTCGGAAAGATGGAGCCCGAGAAAGATGCCAGAGTTTCCGACTTGGAATTCAAAGTTGGATGACCGTTTTGGATGTTGGATGAATATTTTCCCAGTCGGACCTCGTTTTTTCCCAGTTATATTGAATGTGGCATAGCCACTAGTCTGAACATTCAGAACCTTCTGTCAATTACAACAGAGTACGAGCAGCGCAAATCAACATTTCAACTCCATGTGTGGAGTGGAGGAGCTGTGTGGAGTGGAGGAGCTGTGTAGAGAGGGAGGAGCTGTGTAGAGTGGAGGAGCTGTGTGGAGTGGAGGAGCTGTGTGGAGTGGAGGAGCTGTGTAGAGTGGAGGAGCTGTGTAGAGTGGAGGAGCTGTGGAGGAGCTGTGTAGAGTGGAGGAGCTGTGTGGAGTGGAGGAGCTGTGTGGAGTGGAGGAGCTGTGTAGAGAGGGAGCAGCTGTGTAGAGTGGAGGAGCTATGTGGAGTGGAGGAGCTGTGTAGAGTGGAGCAGCTGTGTAGAGTGGAGGAGCTGTGTGGAGTGGAGGAGCTGTGTGGATTGGAGGAGCTGTGTGGAGTGGAGGAGCTGTGTAGAGTGGAGGAGCTGTGTGGAGTGGAGGAGCTGTGTGGAGTGGAGGAGCTGTGTGGAGTGGAGGAGCTGTGTAGAGTGGAGGAGCTGTGTAGAGTGGAGGAGCTGTGTGGAGTGGAGGAGCTGTGTGGAGTGGGAGGAGCTGTGTGGAGTGGAGGAGCTGTGTGGAGTGGAGGAGCTGTGTGGAGTGGAGGAGCTGTGTGGAGTGGAGGAGCTGTGTAGAGTGGAGGAGCTGTGTAGAGTGGAGCAGCTGTGTAGAGTGGGAGGAGCTGTGTGGAGTGGAGGAGCTGTGTGGAGTGGAGGAGCTGTGTGGAGTGGAGGAGCTGTGTGGAGTGGAGGAGCTGTGTAGAGAGGGAGCAGCTGTGTAGAGTGGAGGAGCTGTGTGGAGTGGAGGAGCTGTGTGGATTGGAGGAGCTGTGTGGAGTGGAGGAGCTGTGTGGAGTGGAGGAGCTGTGTAGAGTGGAGGAGCTGTGTGGAGTGGAGGAGCTGTGTGGAGTGGAGGAGCTGTGTAGAGTGGAGGAGCTGTGTGGAGTGGAGGAGCTGTGTGGAGTGGAGGAGCTGTGTAGAGAGGGAGCAGCTGTGTAGAGTGGAGGAGCTGTGTGGAGTGGAGGAGCTGTGTGGAGTGGAGGAGCTGTGTAGAGTGGAGGAGCTGTGTAGAGTGGAGGAGCTGTGTGGAGTGGAGGAGCTGTGTAGAGTGGAGGAGCTGTGTGGAGTGGAGGAGCTGTGTGGAGTGGAGGAGCTGTGTGGAGTGGAGGTGGAGGAGCTGTGTGGAGTGGAGGAGCTGTGTAGAGTGGAGGAGCTGTGTGGAGTGGAGGAGCTGTGTGGAGTGGAGGAGCTGTGTAGAGTGGAGGAGCTGTGTAGAGTGGAGGAGCTGTGTGGAGTGGAGGAGCTGTGTAGAGAGGGAGCAGCTGTGTAGAGTGGAGGAGCTGTGTAGAGTGGAGGAGCTGTGTGGAGTGGAGGAGCTGTGTGGAGTGGAGGAGCTGTGTAGAGAGGGAGCAGCTGTGTAGAGTGGAGGAGCTGTGTAGAGTGGAGGAGCTGTGTGGAGTGGAGGAGCTGTGTAGAGTGGAGGAGCTGTGTGGAGTGGAGGAGCTGTGTAGAGAGGGAGCAGCTGTGTAGAGTGGAGGAGCTGTGTAGAGTGGAGGAGCTGTGTAGAGTGGAGGAGCTGTGTGGAGTGGAGGAGCTGTGTAGAGTGGAGGAGCTGTGTAGAGTGGAGGAGCTGTGTGGAGTGGAGGAGCTGTGTAGAGTGGAGGAGCTGTGTAGAGTGGAGGAGCTGTGTGGAGTGGAGGAGCTGTGTAGAGTGGAGGAGCTGTGTGGAGTGGAGGAGCTGTGTGGAGTGGAGGAGCTGTGTAGAGTGGAGGAGCTGTGTGGAGTGGAGGAGCTGTGTGGAGTGGAGGAGCTGTGTGGAGTGGAGGAGCTGTGTAGAGTGGAGGAGCTGTGTGGAGTGGAGGAGCTGTATGGAGTGGAGGAGCTGTGTAGAGTGGAGGAGCTGTGTGGAGTGGAGGAGCTGTGTGGAGTGGAGGAGCTGTGTGGAGTGGAGGTGGAGGAGCTGTGTGGAGTGGAGGAGCTGTGTAGATTGGAGGAGCTGTGTAGAGTGGAGGAGCTGTGTGGAGTGGAGGAGCTGTGTAGAGAGGGAGCAGCTGTGTAGAGTGGAGGAGCTGTGTGGAGTGGAGGAGCTGTGTAGAGTGGAGGAGCTGTGTGGAGTGGAGGAGCTGTGTGGAGTGGAGGAGCTGTGTGGAGTGGAGGAGCTGTGTAGAGAGGGAGCAGCTGTGTAGAGTGGAGGAGCTGTGTGGAGTGGAGGAGCTGTGTAGAGTGGAGGAGCTGTGTGGAGTGGAGGAGCTGTGTGGAGTGGAGGTGGAGGAGCTGTGTAGTCTAACCTACTGCTCTGAACACACAGTCCATTCAGCCTGTAAATGTTTGAATTTACAAGAACCCTTGGGATGTTCTGCAGTTGATTATGTGGATAAGGCCTGTTCGGGCTACGGGGCTTTAGAGCTTTTTGGTCATTTTACCCACAATGAGGAATTTGTACGCAGTGTAACAAAACAACTACAAATTGTCAAATATTTCACAATGACCAATGAGGAATTGACTGGGCTGGCAGGTAGCCAGGCGGAGTGTTGGGGGCAGCAACCCGAAAGCTTGTTGGTTCGAATCTCCGAGGGGACTAGATGAAAAAACTGTCAGTGTGCCTTTGAGCAAGGCACTTAACCCTAATTACTCCTGTAAGTCGCTCTGGATAAGAATGTCGACTAAATGTAAAAATGAGGTCACGTTGTTTTTGCCCTTTGTTATAATCTGTACAATATAATTGTAGTGTGTATAATTTGTAGTAATTATTTAGTCTGTGCATTAATGTGTTCTGTATAATTATAATGTGTATACTAACATGTATAATGTGTATACTAACATGTATAATGTGTATACTAACATGTATAATGTGTACACTAACCTGTATAATGTGTATACTAACCTGTATAATGTGTATAATGTGTATACTAACCTGTATAATGTGTATACTAACCTGTATAATGTGTATAATGTGTATACTAACATGTATAATGTGTATACTAACATGTATAATGTGTATACTAACATGTATAATGTGTATACTAACATGTATAATGTGTACACTAACCTGTATAATGTGTATACTACCATGTATAATGTGTATACTACCATGTATAATGTGTATACTAACATGTATAATGTGTATACTAACATGTATAATGTGTATACTAACCTGTATAATGTGTATACTAACATGTATAATGTGTATAATGTGTATACTAACATGTATAATGTGTATACTAACATGTATAATGTGTATACTAACATGTATAATGTGTATACTACCATGTATAATGTGTATACTAACCTGTATAATGTGTATAATGTATACTAACATGTATAATGTGTATACTAACCTGTATAATGTGTATAATGTATACTAACATGTATAATGTGTATACTAACCTGTATAATGTGTATAATGTATACTACCATGTATAATGTGTATACTAACCTGTATAATGTGTATAATGTATACTAACATGTATAATGTGTATACTACCATGTATAATGTGTATACTAACCTGTATAATGTGTATACTACCATGTATAATGTGTATACTAACCTGTATAATGTGTATAATGTATACTACCATGTATAATGTGTATACTAACCTGTATAATGTGTATAATGTATACTAACATGTATAATGTGTATACTAACATGTATAATGTGTATACTAACCTGTATAATGTGTATACTAACATGTATAATGTGTATAATGTGTATACTAACCTGTATAATGTGTATACTACCATGTATAATGTGTATACTACCATGTATAATGTCTATACTAACCTGTATAATGTCTACACTAACCTGTATAATGTCTATACTAACATGTATAATGTGTATACTAACATGTATAATGTGTATACTAACATGTATAATGTGTATACTAACCTGTATAATGTGTATACTAACCTGTATAATGTGTATACTAACATGTATAATGTGTATACTAACCTGTATAATGTGTATAGTATAATGTGTATACTAACATGTATAATGTGTATAATGTGTATACTAACATGTATAATGTGTATACTAACCTGTATAATGTGTATACTAACATGTATAATGTGTATACTAACATGTATAATGTGTATACTAACCTGTATAATGTGTATAGTATAATGTGTATACTAACATGTATAATGTGTATAATGTGTATACTAACATGTATAATGTGTATACTAACATGTATAATGTGTATACTAACATGTATAATGTGTATACTAACCTGTATAATGTGTATACTAACATGTATAATGTGTATACTAACATGTATAATGTGTATACTAACCTGTATAATGTGTATAGTATAATGTGTATACTAACATGTATAATGTGTATAATGTGTATACTAACATGTATAATGTGTATACTAACATGTATAATGTGTATACTAACATGTATAATGTGTATACTAACCTGTATAATGTGTATACTAACATGTATAATGTGTATACTAACATGTATAATGTGTATACTAACCTGTATAATGTGTATAGTATAATGTGTATACTAACATGTATAATGTGTATAATGTGTATACTAACATGTATAATGTGTATACTAACATGTATAATGTGTATACTACCATGTATAATGTGTACACTAACCTGTATAATGTCTACACTAACCTGTATAATGTGTATACTAACCTGTATAATGTGTATACTACCATGTATAATGTGTACACTAACATGTATAATGTGTATACTAACATGTATAATGTGTATACTAACATGTATAATGTGTATACTAACATGTATAATGTGTACACTAACCTGTATAATGTCTACACTAACCTGTATAATGTGCATATTAATGTGCAGGGATTATTTATCCCTGACGCTATGAGGGTGTATAAGGGTGTGTAAGAGTGTATAAAGGTGTGTAAGGGTGTATAAGTGTGTATAAGGGTGTATAAAGGTGTATAAGGGTGTATAAGGGTGTATAAAGGTGTATAAGGGTGTATAAGGGTGTATAAGGGTGTATAAGGGTGTATAAGGGTGTAAAGGTGTATAGGGGTGTAAAGGTGTATAAAGTTGTATAAGGGTGTAAAGGTGTATAAGGGTGTATATGGGTGTATAAAGGTGTATAAGGGTGTATAAAGGTGTATAAGGGTGTATAAGGTGTATATGGGTGTATAAGGGTGTATAAAGGTGTATAAGGTTGTGTAAGGTGTATAAAGGTGTATAAGGGTGTATAAGGGTGTAAAGGTGTATAGGGGTGTAAAGGTGTATAAGGTTGTGTAAGGTGTATAAAGGTGTGTAAGGGTGTGTAAGGGTGTATAAAGGTGTATAAGGGTGTATAAAGGTGTGTAAGAGTGTAAAGGTGTATAAGAGTGTAAAGGTGTATAAGAGTGTAAAGGTGTATAAGGGTGTAAAATGTTTATACGGGTGCATATGGGTGTATAAAGGTGTGTAAGGGTGTATACGGGTGTATAAGGGTGTATACGGCTGTATAAGGGTGTGTAAGGGTGTATATAAGATGGTAAAGGTGTACAAGGGTGTATATTAGGCTATGTACTACCTACATAGCCTAATGTTCCCCATGTCTACATAAGTCTACATACTGCCTACATAGCCTAATGTTCCCCATGTCTACATGAGTCTACATACTGCCTACATAGTCTAATGTTCCCCATGTCTACATAAGTCTACATACTGCCTACATAGTCTAATGTTCCCCATGTCTACATAAGTCTACATACTGCCTACATAGCCTAATGTTCCCCATGTCTACATAAGTCTACATACTGCCTACATAGCTTAATGTTCCCCATGTCTACATAAGTCTACATACTGCCTACATAGTCTAATGTTCCCCATGTCTACATAAGTCTACATACTGCCTACATAGTCTAATGTTCCCCATGTCTACATAAGTCTACATACTACCTACATAGCCTAATGTCCCCCATGTCTACATAAGTCTACATACTGCCTACATAGCCTAATGTTCCCCATGTCTACATACTGCCTACATAGCCTAATGTTCCCCATGTCTACATGAGTCTACATACTGCCTACATAGTCTAATGTTCCCCATGTCTACATAAGTCTACATACTGCCTACATAGTCTAATGTTCCCCATGTCTACATAAGTCTACATACTGCCTACATAGCCTAATGTTCCCCATGTCTACATAAGTCTACATACTGCCTACATAGCTTAATGTTCCCCATGTCTACATAAGTCTACATACTGCCTACATAGCCTAATGTTCCCCATGTCTACATAAGTCTACATACTGCCTACATAGTCTAATGTTCCCCATGTCTACATAAGTCTACATACTGCCTACATAGTCTAATGTTCCCCATGTCTACATAAGTCTACATACTGCCTACATAGTCTAATGTTCCCCATGTCTTTATAAGTCTACATACTGCCTACATAGTCTAATGTTCCCCATGTCTACATACTGCCTACATAGTCTAATGTTCCCCATGTCTACATAAGTCTACATACTGCCTACATAGCCTAATGTTCCCCATGTCTTTATAAGTCTACATACTGCCTACATAGCCTAATGTTCCCCAAGTCTACATACTGCCTACATAGCCTAATGTTCCCCATGTCTACATAAGTCTACATACTGCCTACATAGCCTAATGTTCCCCATGTCTACATAAGTCTACATACTGCCTACATAGCCTAATGTTCCCCATGTCTACATAAGTCTACATACTGCCTACATAGCCTAATGTTCCCCATGTCTACATAAGTCTACATACTGCCTACATAGTCTAATGTTCCCCATTTCTACATAAGTCTACATACTGCCTACCTAGCCTAATGTTCCCCATGTCTACATAAGTCTACATACTGCCTACATAGCCTAATGTTCCCCATGTCTACATAAGTCTACATACTGCCTACATAGCCTAATGTTCCCCATGTCTACATAAGTCTACATACTGCCTACATAGCCTAATGTTCCCCATGTCTACATAAGTCTACATACTGCCTACATAGCTTAATGTTCCCCATGTCTACATAAGTCTACATACTGCCTACATAGCCTAATGTTCCCCATGTCTACATAAGTCTACATACTGCCTACATAGCTTAATGTTCCCCATGTCTACATAAGTCTACATACTGCCTACATAGCCTAATGTTCCCCATGTCTACATAAGTCTACATACTGCCTACATAGCCTAATGTTCCCCATGTCTACATAAGTCTACATACTGCCTACATAGCCTAATGTTCCCCATGTATACATAAGTCTACATACTGCCTACATAGCCTAATGTTCCCCATGTCTACATAAGTCTACATACTGCCTACATAGCCTAATGTTCCCCATGTCTACATGAGTCTACATACTGCCTACATAGTCTAATGTTCCCCATGTCTACATAAGTCTACATACTGCCTACATAGTCTAATGTTCCCCATGTCTACATAAGTCTACATACTGCCTACATAGCCTAATGTTCCCCATGTCTACATAAGTCTACATACTGCCTACATAGCTTAATGTTCCCCATGTCTACATAAGTCTACATACTGCCTACATAGTCTAATGTTCCCCATGTCTACATAAGTCTACATACTGCCTACATAGTCTAATGTTCCCCATGTCTACATAAGTCTACATACTACCTACATAGCCTAATGTTCCCCATGTCTACATAAGTCTACATACTGCCTACATAGCCTAATGTTCCCCATGTCTACATACTGCCTACATAGCCTAATGTTCCCCATGTCTACATGAGTCTACATACTGCCTACATAGTCTAATGTTCCCCATGTCTACATAAGTCTACATACTGCCTACATAGTCTAATGTTCCCCATGTCTACATAAGTCTACATACTGCCTACATCGCCTAATGTTCCCCATGTCTACATAAGTCTACATACTGCCTACATAGCTTAATGTTCCCCATGTCTACATAAGTCTACATACTGCCTACATAGCCTAATGTTCCCCATGTCTACATAAGTCTACATACTGCCTACATAGTCTAATGTTCCCCATGTCTACATAAGTCTACATACTGCCTACATAGCCTAATGTTCCCCATGTCTACATAAGTCTACATACTGCCTACATAGTCTAATGTTCCCCATTTCTACATAAGTCTACATACTGCCTACCTAGCCTAATGTTCCCCATGTCTACATAAGTCTACATACTGCCTACATAGTCTAATGTTCCCCATGTCTACATAAGTCTACATACTGCCTACATAGCCTAATGTTCCCCATGTCTACATAAGTCTACATACTGCCTACATAGTCTAATGTTCCCCATGTCTACATAAGTCTACATACTGCCTACATAGTCTAATGTTCCCCATGTCTTTATAAGTCTACATACTGCCTACATAGTCTAATGTTCCCCATGTCTACATACTGCCTACATAGTCTAATGTTCCCCATGTCTACATAAGTCTACATACTGCCTACATAGTCTAATGTTCCCCATGTCTACATAAGTCTACATACTGCCTACATAGCCTAATGTTCCCCATGTCTTTATAAGTCTACATACTGCCTACATAGCCTAATGTTCCCCAAGTCTACATACTGCCTACATAGCCTAATGTTCCCCATGTCTACATAAGTCTACATACTGCCTACATAGCCTAATGTTCCCCATGTCTACATAAGTCTACATACTGCCTACATAGCCTAATGTTCCCCATGTCTACATAAGTCTACATACTGCCTACATAGCCTAATGTTCCCCATGTCTACATAAGTCTACATACTGCCTACATAGTCTAATGTTCCCCATTTCTACATAAGTCTACATACTGCCTACCTAGCCTAATGTTCCCCATGTCTACATAAGTCTACATACTGCCTACATAGCCTAATGTTCCCCATGTCTACATAAGTCTACATACTGCCTACATAGCCTAATGTTCCCCATGTCTACATAAGTCTACATACTGCCTACATAGCCTAATGTTCCCCATGTCTACATAAGTCTACATACTGCCTACATAGCTTAATGTTCCCCATGTCTACATAAGTCTACATACTGCCTACATAGCCTAATGTTCCCCATGTCTACATAAGTCTACATACTGCCTACATAGCTTAATGTTCCCCATGTCTACATAAGTCTACATACTGCCTACATAGCCTAATGTTCCCCATGTCTACATAAGTCTACATACTGCCTACATAGCCTAATGTTCCCCATGTCTACATAAGTCTACATACTGCCTACATAGCCTAATGTTCCCCATGTATACATAAGTCTACATACTGCCTACATAGCCTAATGTTCCCCATGTCTACATAAGTCTACATACTGCCTACATAGCCTAATGTTCCCCATGTCTACATAAGTCTACATACTACCTACATAGTCTAATGTTCCCCATGTCTACATACTGCCTACATAGCCTAATGTTCCCCATGTCTACATAAGTCTATATACTGCCTACATAGCCTAATGTTCCCCATGTCTACATAAGTCTATATATTGCCTACATAGCCTAATGTTCCCCATGTCTACATAAGTCTATATTAGGGGGTATTAATAAGGGTTCATTGTAATGTAATAATGAGCTGTAGGAATATGAATATTTTAGCAGAGAATGAGTTAAATAAAAGGGGTAATTGCGGCAGAATTTTCAGATGATTTGCAGACAACATTTTTCAAAACAGTCAGAGCAGAACGGAGCAGACATCTGGTTCTGGTTCACGGGTGGAATTACACCAACTAGGAGAAGTGTGCATACTGGGAAATTATTTCCAATTGAAATCCAGTTGGTGAAACAGAGAGACAAAAATAAAGAAATCCCACGCAGGCCTCAGGGGGTTGGCTGCAGTATGAATCACACAGGCCTCGGGGTTGGCTGCAGTATGAATCACACAGGCCTCGGGGTTGGTTGCAGTATGAATCACACAGGCCTCAGGGGGTTGGTTGCAGTATGATTCACACAGGCCTCAGGGCGTTGGCTGCAGTATGAATCACACAGGCCTCGGGGTTGGCTGCAGTATGAATCACACAGGCCTCGGGGTTGGCTGCAGTATGAATCACACAGGCCTCGGGGTTGGCTGCAGTATGAATCACACAGGCCTCTGGAGGTTGGCTGCAGTATGAATCACACAGGCCTCGGGGTTGGCTGCAGTATGAATCACACAGGCCTCAGGGGGTTGGCTGCAGTATGAATCACACAGGCCTCAGGGGGTTGGCTGCAGTATGAATCACACAGGCCTCAGGGGGTTGGCTGCAGTATGAATCATACAGGCCTCTGTACATCTCTCTGTATATCTGTATATATATCCAGAGAGAGAGGAAGGAGGGGTGGTCGGAGGGAGAGGAAGGAGGAGTAGTCAAGAAAGAGAGGAGGGGTAGTCACAGAGCGAGAGAGGGAGGAGGGATAGTCAGAGGGAGAGAGGGGTAGTCAGAGAGAGAGAGAAGATGGATAGTCAGAGGGAGAGAGAGAGAGAGAGCGAGAGAGAAAGGAGGGGTAGTCAGAGAGAGAGAGAGAGAGAAAGGATGGGTAGTCAGAGAGAGAGAGAAAGGAGGGGTAGTCAGAGAGAGAGAGAAAGGAGGGGTAGTCAGAGAGAGAGAGAAAGGAGGGGTATGTACACAGACTCAGTGAGCATAGCCGTACTATTGAGAAAGGCTGCAGTAGGCAGACCTGGCTCTCAGGAGAAGACGGGCTATGTGCTCACTGCCCACAAAATGAGGTGGAAACTGAGCTGCACTTCCTAACCACCTGCCAAATGTATAACCATATTAGAGAGACATATTTCCGTCAGATTACACAGACCCACAAAGAATTCGAAAACAAATACAATTCTGATAAACTCCCATATCTACTGGGTGAAATACCACAGTGTGCCATCACAGCAGCAAGATTTGTGACCTGTTGCCACAAGAAAAGGGCAACCAGTGAAGAACACACACTGTCATGGCATTGGCCTGAGGGGGGAGGTTTATGACCCCCATAAAATACCTTTCTCAGTTTTCCTCTCTCTACCGATGTGACTATTGAAAATCCATTTGTTAACACAGAGAGTCTGGTAAACATCAAAAGGTGGGAAACGGAACCATATTTCGGTAATCCTACCAGTTTAAAATATGCGTTGGGACTTAATGATTATGACGTCAGTTCAGTTGGTGCCTGAGACATGATTACTGATGATAGGACGACATAAACTGTATCTTGGAAAGTCTACACATTCTAGTTATCATATTCACATGGAATTGTTGTATAATTCAAATGTTTAAATATGAAACTATTTGTGAAAAGATTAAATGTAATTTTAGCTCCTAAATGAGAGAATTAGTTTAGTGAACTATGCTCAACTCAGTGGCCCCGCCCATGTGAACAGACATTGGTTATAAACTCTGCCAACTCAGTGGCCCCGCCCATGTGAACAGACATTGGTTATAAACTCTGCCAACTCAGTGGCCCCGCCCATGTGAACAGACATTGGTTGTAAACTCTGCCAACTCAGTGGCCCCGCCCATATGAACAGACATTGGTTATAAACTCTGCCAACTCAGTGGCCCCGCCCATGTGAACAGACATTGGTTGTAAACTCTGCCAACTCAGTGGCCCCGCCCATGTGAACAGACAGTGGTTGTAAACTCTGCCAACTCAGTGGCCCCGCCCATGTGAACAGACATTGGTTGTAAACTCTGCCAACTCAGTGGCCCCGCCCATGTGAACAGACAGTGGTTGTAAACTCTGCCAACTCAGTGGCCCCGCCCATGTGAACAGACATTGGTTGTAAACTCTGCCAACTCAGTGGCCCCGCCCATGTGAACAGACAGTGGTTGTAAACTCTGCCAACTCAGTGGCCCCGCCCATGTGAACAGACATTGGTTGTAAACTATGAAACACGGCCCTCTCTCCCAATCCCATATAAGCCTCTTGACGAAAATGTAACGATCTGTTCCAAGGACGTGAGGACTTACCATCCCCACGTTGAAAGGACAAAGACCACCTACAGAACTAAGCCAACCTCAGCAAGAACCTAACGCAATTAGGTATCAAATGACAAAAAGGTGAAGGTGATGACCTACACGCCGGAAGGATACATTTCGACGATACCAGACAGAATATAGCATGAGCTTAAAAGTATGGCATCTTGGTATGAACTTTGAACTCTTATTCACTCCATAAGTGATACCTCCTAGCCGTTGAGTTGGCAGCAGTCGCCGTCAACGTGGGCTAGGAAAGGACGGACGACGTATCCAGTCTAACACGCACAACGATACTACAACATATCCAGTTTACCACCAGAGACATTCTTCCCATCTACCGAAGCGCAGAGTAAATATTTATTGCATTTTCCTTTTTCAAATGGGCGGTAATTTAGAATGCATAAGATACTGTATTTACGATAGCATAGCTGAATGAATGCATAAGATACTGTATTTACGATAGCATAGCTGAATGAATGCATAAGATAGCAATAGCTGAATGAATGCATAAGACACTGTATTTACGATAGAATAGCTGAATAGCTGAATGAATGCATAGCTGAATAAGATACTGTATTTACGATAGCATAGCTGAATGAAATAAGATACATAAGATAGCTGAATGAATGCATTTACTGTATTTACGATAGAATAGCTGAATGAATGCATAAGATACTGTATTTACGATAGCATAGCTGAATGAATGCATAAGATACTGTATTTACGATAGCATAGCTGAATGAATGCATAAGATACTGTATTTACGATAGCACGGCTGAATGAATGCATAAGATACTGTATTTACGATAGCACAGCTGCCTACGGCCCGATAGAGACACAAAACCTTTTTTCTCCTCAGTCTTCCCGCTCTTTTAATCAAACCCCACCCCCTTTCTTTGTGTAACCAGCTGTCATATCTGTTCTGTCCTCTAGGGGTGTTTTCCTTTATGACATCATTTGTAATCAATGTATGATCCATCCTGTGTATATGAAATTCTGTGTGATTATTTAGGTATGTAGTAAATAAACAATTTAACCAAATTTTGTATTGCTGATTCAACTTGTTAGCCTGGGTTCGTGTGAAGATAACCAAGAATTTACAACGTTCAGATGAGACTAAATAAGGTGACGATTAAATATTGACTGCTATCGAGGTAAAAGATAACCAGATGTTTAAGAGTTTATTCGGAAGATAACAGCTCTGTAAACATTCCTTCGTGGTGCCCCGACTACCTAGTTAATTACATTTACATGATTAGCTTAATCAGGTAATATTAATTACGGATCAATTATTTTATAGAATAGCATGTCATATCACTTAATCCGGCATAGACAAAAACACGACAACACCATTGTAAATACAACCTAAATTTACTTGTTTTCCATTTTGTACTTAAACTATTTGTACATCGTTACAACACTGTATATAGACATAATATGACATTTGAAATGACTATATTCCTTTGGAAGTTCTGTGAGTGTAATGTTTACTGTTCATTTTATATTGATTATTTAACTTTTGTATATTATTTACCTCACTTGCTTTGACAATGTAAACATGACAATAAAGCCCCTTGAATTGAAATTGAATTTAGAGAGAGAAAGATCGAGCGAGAGAGAAAGAGAGAGAGACAGAGAAAGAAGGAAAGAAAGAGAGAGGGTAGGTGGAGGCGTAGTCAGAGGGAGAGAAGGATAGAGATAGAGAGAAACTGAATAATATTAAGAAATTATATAGATGGAGGAAAGTAGTGTAGAAACCTACCAAAAAAAAGAGACTCTTACCACTTCTGTGAAAATTGAAAAACACTAAACAAACAACAACACGAAAAATGATCTATCCAAACGGAGATGTGTGGATAAACCACTTCTCCAATCTTTTTGGCTCTATAACAAAGAACAAACAGCAAAAACATATACATGATCAAATACAGATCTTAGAATCAACTATTAAAGACGACCAGAACCCACTGGATCCAACCTGTGGTGTTGATGGTATCCTACCACTGGATTCTCCAATTACATTGGATGAACTACAGGACAAAATACAACCCTCCAAACCAAAAAGGCCTGTGGTGTTGATGGTATCCTCAATGAAATGATAAAAAATACAAACAACAAATTCCAATTGGCTGTACTAAAACACTTTAACATCATCCTCATCTCTGGAATCTTCCACAATCCACAAAAGAGGAGATATATTTGACCCCAATAACTACTGTGGGATATGCGTCAACAGCAACCGTGGGAAAATCCTCTGCATTATCATTAACAGCAGACTCGTACATTTCCTCAGTGAAAACAATGTACTGAGCAAATGTCAAATTAGATTTTTAACAAATTACAACAGACCACGTATTCACCCTGCACACCCTAATTGACAAACAAACAAACCAAAACAAAGGCAAAGTCTTCTCATGCTTTCTTGATTTCAAAAAACCTTTCGACTCAATTTGGCATGAGGGTCTGCTATACAAATTAATGGAAAGTGATGTTGGGGGAAAAATATAAGACAGTATAAAATCCATGTACACAAACAACAAGTGTGCTGTTAAAATGGACAAAACACACATATCTTCCCACAGGGCCGTGAGGTGAGACAGGGATGCAGCTTAAGCCCCACCCTCTTCTACATAAATATCAACGAATTACATACCTCGGCCTAAACATCAGCGCCACAGGTCACTTCCACAAAGCTGTGAACGATCTGAGAGACAAGGCAAGAAGGGCATTCTATGCCATCAAAAGGAACATACAATTCAACATACCAATTAGGATCTGGCTAAAAATACTTGAATCAGTCATAGAACCCATTGCCCTTTATGGTTGTGAGGTCTGGGGTCCGCTCACCAACCAAGACTTCACAAAATGGGACAAACATCAAATTGAGACTCTGCATGCAGAATTCTGCAAAAATATCCTCCGTCTCCAACGTAGAACACCAAATAATGCATGCAGAGCAGAATTAGGCCGATACCCACTAATGATCAAAATCCAGAAAAGAGCCGCTAAATTCTACAACCACCTAAAAGGAAGCGATTCCCAAACCTTCCATAACAAAGCCATCACCTACAGAGAGATGAACCTGGAGAAGAGTCTCCTAAGCAAGCTGGTCCTGGGGCTCTGTTCACAAATACAAACACACCCCACAGAGCCCCAGGACAGCAACACAATTAGACCCAACCAAATCATAAGAAAACAAAAAGATAATTGCTTGACACATTGGAAAGAATTAACAAAAAAACAGAGCAAACTAGAATGCTATCTGGCCCTAAAACGAGAGTACACAGTGGCAGAATACCTGACCACTGTGACTGACCCAAACTTAAGGAAAGCTTTGACTATGTACAGACTCAGTGAGCATAGCCTTGCTATTGAGAAAGGCCGCCGTAGGCAGACATGACTCTCAAGAGAAGACAGGCTATGTGCTCACTGCCCACAAAATGAGGTGGAAACTGAGCTGCACTTCCTAACCTCCTGTCCAACGTATGACCATATTAGAGAGACATATTTCCCTCAGATTACACAGATCCACAATGAATTCGAAAACAAATCCAATTTTGATAAACTCCCATATCTACTGGGTGAAATACCACAGTGTGACATCACAGCAGCAAGATTTGTGACCTGTTGCCACAAGAAAAGGGCAACCAGTGAAGAACAAACACCATTGTAAATACAACCCATATTTATGTTGATTTATTTTCCCCTTTTGTACATTAACCATTTGCACATTATTACAACACTGTATTTGGACATAATATGACATTTGTAATGTCTTTATTCTTTTGGAACTTCTGTATGTGTAATGTTTACTGTTCATTTTATATTGATTAATTCACTTTTGTTTATTATCTATTTCACTTCCTTTAACCTGTTGCTCCTACCCTCTACTTTTTTGAACATTTTGTTAAAAATCGCGCAACATTTCAGCGCCCTGCTACTCATGCCAGGAATATAGTACGTTCATATGGTTAGAATGTGTGGATAGAAAACACTCGGACGTTTATAAAACTGGTTAAATCACGACTGTGGCTATAACATAACGTGCGTTACATCGGAAAGCGCAGGAAAACCTGATCACAGAAAATGGAAATAAATATCCTTGCGCCACTTCCAGCAATTGTTCACAGTGAGCCGAATTAGATAAGACCGAGGTTTCAACTCCCACAGCATCCCCATGTTGTCTAGAGTCTTGTGAATTGAATGATCTTTGATTCTTGGTTGAACCGAATCAGGGGAACCACTTACCTCCAGTCTCCGCCCAGATCATTTGGAAGAGCTCTCTCGTGAAATTTTTTCCAAGACGACAGCTAATGATTTTTACATCGCCTCCTGATGATTTTTATCGCTTATTAACGTTTACTAATACCTAAAGTAGCATTACAAACGTATTTCGAAGTGTTTTGTGAAAGTTTATCGTCTACTTTTTGAATTTTAAAAAATGACGTTACGTTGTGAAAACGCTGTTTTTTTTGTTTATCACACAGTCTACATATAACGATATCTTGGCTTTATATGGCCCGATTTAATCGAAATAAAGACCCAATAGTGTTTATGGGACATCTAGGAGTGCCAACAAAGAAGATGGTGAAAGGTAATGACTGTTTTCTATTTTATTGTGCGGTTTGTGTAACGCCGAAATGCTAATTATTTTGTTTACGTCCCCTGCGTGGCTTTTGTGTTGTAGTGTATTGGTGCATGCTATCAGATAATAGCTTCTCATGCTGTCGCCGAAAAGCATTTTAAAAATCTGACTTGTTGCCTGGATTCACAACGAGTGTAGCTTTAATTCGATACCCTGCATGTGTATTTTAATGAACGTTTGAGTTTTAACTAATACTATTAGCATTTAGCGTAGCACATTTGCATTTCCAGAGCTCTAGTTGGGACGCAAGAGTCTCAGGTAGAAGCAAAAGGGCAACCAGTGAAGAACAAACACCATTGTAAATACAACCCATATTTATGTTGATTTATTTTCCCCTTTTGTACATTAACCATTTGCACATTATTACAACACTGTATTTGGACATAATATGACATTTGTAATGTCTTTATTCTTTTGGAACTTCTGTATGTGTAATGTTTACTGTTCATTTTATATTGATTAATTCACTTTTGTTTATTATCTATTTCACTTCCTTTAACAATGTATGACAGTATGTTTCCCATGACAATAAAGCCCCTTAAATTGAAACGAAATTGAATTGAGAGCGAGAGTAAGGAGGTGTAGTCAAAGAGTACGAGAGGGTGGTATAAAACGAGGGTAGATCCTGGGGACGGTAGAGAGGTGAGTGGTGTGTTGGTGAGGACAGCGAGGTGTGTATCATTACCTGCTAATGGGCTGCCCTGCAGGTGTGTGCTCCACTTCGTAGCCCTGACTCCTCAGCACATCAATCACTGTGTTGTTGCCCAGGAAGTGACCTGAAATATAAACACAGTTCACTGTTTCAGTCTCTGTTTCAATCTCTGTTTCAGTCTCCCTGCGAGACACAGACAGCAGTCTTACCGTGTCACTCAGTGTGCGTCACAGACGGCATGCTATTCCCTTTATAGTGCACTACTTTTAACCAGATCAACCAGATCACCATGGTCACTACATAGGGAATAGAATATGAGTAGTGAAGAGAGAGAGGAGATGAGTAGTGAAGAGAGAGAGGGGGTGAGTAGTGAAGAGAGAGAGGAGATGAGTAGTGAAGAGAGAGAGAGAGAGAGAGGAGATGAGTAGTGAAGAGAGAGAGAGAGAGAGAGAGAGAGAGAGAGAGAGAGAGAGGAGATGAGTAGTGAAGAGAGAGAGAGGAGATGAGTAGTGAAGAGAGAGAGGAGAAGAGAGAGAGAGAGATGAGTAGTGAAGAGAGAGAGGAGATGAGTAGTGAAGAGAGAGATGAGTAGTGAAGAGAGAGAGAGATGAGAGTGAGTAGGAGATGAGTAGTGAAGAGAGAGAGGAGATGAGTAGTGAAGAGAGAGAGGAGATGAGTAGTGAAGAGAGAGAGGAGATGAGTAGTGAAGAGAGAGAGGAGATGAGTAGTGAAGAGAGAGAGGAGATGAGTAGAAGAGAGAGAGAGAGAGAGAGAGAGAGGAGATGAGTAGTGAAGAGAGAGAGAGAGAGAGAGAGAGGAGATGAGTAGTGAGAGAGAGAGATGAGAGAGATGAGTGAGTGAGAGAGAGAGAGGAGATGAGATGAGTAGTGAAGAGAGAGAGGAGAGGAGTGAAGAGAGGAGATGAGTAGTGAAGAGAGAGAGGAGATGAGTAGTGAAGAGAGAGAGAGGAGATGAGTAGTGAAGAGAGAGAGGAGATGAGAGAGAGAGGAGATGAGTAGTGAAGAGAGAGAGGAGAGTGAAGAGAGAGAGAGGAGATGAGTAGTGAAGAGAGAGAGGAGATGAGTAGTGAAGAGAGAGAGGAGATGAGTAGTGAAGAGAGAGAGAGAGAGAGGAGATGAGTAGTGAGAGAGATGAGTGAAGAGAGAAGAGGATGAGAGAGAGAGTGAAGAGAGAGAGGAGATGAGTAGTGAAGAAGAGAGAGATGAGATGAGAGAGAGGAGATGAGAGAGGAGATGAGTGAAGTGAAGAGAGAGAGGAGATGAGTAGTGAAGAGAGAGAGAGGAGATGAGTAGTGAAGAGAGAGAGAGGAGATGAGTAGTGAGTAGTGAAGAGAGAGAGGAGATGAGTAGTGAAGAAGAGAGAGAGAGAGGAGATGAGTAGTGAAGAGAGAGAGAGATGAGAGAAGGAGATGAGTAGTGAAGAAGATGAGTAGTGAAGAGAGAGGAGATGAGTAGTGAAGAGAGAGAGATGAGTAGTGAGAAGTAGAAGAGAGAGGAGATGAGTAGTGAAGAGAGAGAGAGAGGAGATGAGTAGTGAGAGAGAGAGAGAGAGAAGAGAGGAGATGAGATGAGTAGTGAAGAGAGAGAGGAGATGAGTAGTGAAGAGAGAGAGAGGAGATGAGTAGTGATGAAGTGAAGAGAGAGAGGAGATGAGTAGTGAAGAAGAGAGGAGATGAGTAGTGAGAGAGAGAGGAGAGATGAGTAGTGAAGAGAGAGGAGATGAGTAGTGAAGAGAGAGAGGAGATGAGTAGTGAAGAGAGAGAGAGAGATGGAGATGAGAGAGGAGTAGTGAAGAGAGAGAGGAGAGAGGAGAGTAGTGAGTAGAAGAGAGAGAGGAGATGAGTAGTGAGAGAGAGAGAGGAGATGAGTAGTGAAGAGAGATGAGAGTGAAGAGAGAGGAGATGAGTGAAGAGAGAGAGAGTGAGAGTGAAGAGAGGAGATGAGTAGTGAAGAGAGAGGAGATGAGAGTGAAGAGAGATGAGTAGTGAGAGAGAGAGGAGATGAGTAGTGAAGAGAGAGAGAGGAGATGAGTAGTGAGAGAGAGAGAGATGAGAGTGAAGAGAGAAGAGAGGAGATGAGAGTAGTGAAGAGAGAGAGAGGAGATGAGTAGTGAAGAGAGAGAGAGGAGATGAGTAGTGAAGAGAGAGAGGAGATGAGTAGTGAAAGAGAGAGGAGATGAGTAGTGAAGAGAGAGAGGAGATGAGTGAAGAGAAGAGAGAAGAGATGAGAGTGAAGAGAGAGGAGATGAGTAGAGATGAGTAGTGAAGAGAGAGAGAGAGTGAAGAGGAGATGAGTAGTGAGTAGTGAAGAGAGAGAGAGGAGATGAGAGTGAAGAAGAGAGGAGATGAGTAGTGAAGAGAGAGAGAGAGAGAGAGGAGATGAGTAGTGAAGAGAGAGAGGAGATGAGTAGTGAAGAGAGAGAGAGGAGATGAGTAGTGAAGAGAGAGAGGAGATGAGTAGTGAAGAGAGAGAGGAGATGAGTAGTGAAGAGAGAGAGAGAGATGAGTAGTGAAGAGAGAGAGGAGATGAGTAGTGAAGAGAGAGAGGAGATGAGTAGTGAAGAGAGAGAGGAGATGAGTAGTGAAGAGAGAGAGGAGATGAGTAGTGAGAGAGAGAGAGAGGAGATGAGTAGTGAAGAGAGAGGAGATGAGTAGAGAGAGAGAGAGAGGAGATGAGAGAGAGAGAGGAGATGAGTAGTGAAGAGAGAGGAGAGAGGAGATGAGTAGGAGATGAGTAGTGAAGAGAGAGGAGATGAGTAGTGAAGAGAGAGAGAGGAGATGTAGTGAAGAAGAGAGAGAGAGAGATGAGTAGTGAAGAGAGAGAGGAGATGAGAGTGAGATGAGAGAAGAGAGAGGAGATGAGTAGTGAAGAGAGAGGAGATGAGTAGTGAAGAGAGAGAGAGGAGATGAGTAGTGAAGAGAGAGAGAGGAGATGAGTAGTGAAGAGAGAGAGGAGATGAGTGAAGAGAGAGAGGAGATGAGTAGAGAGGAGATGAGTAGTAGTGAAGAGAGAGAGAGAGATGAGAGAGAGAGGAGATGAGTAGTGAAGAGAGAGAGAGGAGATGAGTAGTGAAGAGAGAGAGGAGATGAGAGTGAAGAGAGAGAGAGGAGATGAGTAGTGAAGAGAGAGAGGAGATGAAGTGAAGAGAGAGAGAGGAGTAGTGAAGAGAGAGAGAGAGATGAGTAGTGAGAGAGAGAGAGGAGATGAGCAGTGAAAGAGAGAGAGAGGAGAGAGTGAAGAGAGAGAGGAGATGAGTAGTGAAGAAGAGAGAGGAGATGAGAGTGAAGAGAGAGAGGAGATGAGATGAGGAGTGAAGAGGAGAGAGAGAAGAGAGAGGAGATGAGTAGTGAGAGAGAGAGGAGATGAGAGAAGAGAGAGAGGAGATGAGTAGTGAAGAGAGAGAGAGGAGATGAGTAGTGAAGAGAGAGAGGAGATGAGTAGTGAAGAGAGAGAGAGGAGATGAGTAGTGAAGAGAGAGAGGAGATGAGTAGTGAGAGAGAGAGAGGAGATGAGTAGTGAGAGGAGATGAGTAGAGGAGAGAGAGTGAAGGAGAGGAGATGAGTAGTGAAGAGAGAGAGAGTGAAGAGAGAGAGTAGATGAGTGAAGAAGAGAGAGAGGAGATGAGTAGTGAGAGAGAGATGAGAGAGGAGATGAGTAGAGAAGAGAGTAGAGAGAGGAGATGAGTAGTGAAGAGAGAGAGAGGAGAAGTGAAGAGAGAGAGAGGAGATGAGTAGTGAAGAGAGAGAGAGGAGAGTAGTGAGAGAGAGAGAGGAGATGAGTAGTGAGAGAGAGAGGAGATGAGTAGTGAAGAGAGAGAGAGGAGATGAGTAGTGAAGAGAGAGAGGAGATGAGTAGTGAAGAGAGAGGAGAGAGAGTGAAGAGAGAGAGATGAGATGAGTAGTGAAGAGAGAGAGAGAGGAGATGAGTAGTGAGAGAGAGAGAGGAGATGAGTAGTGAGATGAGAGAGAGAGAGGAGATGAGTAGTGAAGAGAGAGAGGAGATGAGATGAGTAGTGAAGAGAGAGAGGAGATGAGTAGTGAAGAGAGAGAGAGAGAGAGAGAGAGAGATGAGTAGTGAAGAGAGAGAGAGGAGATGAGTAGTGAAGAGAGAGAGAGATGAGTAGTGAAGAGAGAGAGATGAGGAGATGAGAGATGAGTGTGAAGAGAGAGAGGAGATGAGTAGTGAAAGAGAAGAGAGAGAGAGAGATGAGTAGTGAAGAAGAGAGGAGATGAAGAGAGAGAGAGAGAAAGGAGAGTGAAGAGAGAGAGAGGAGATGAAAGAGAGAGAGGAGATGAGTAGTAGAGAGAGGAGAGAGAGAGAGGAGATGAGTGAAGAGAGAGAGAGGAGAGTAGAGAGAGAGAGAGGAGATGAGTAGTGAAGAGAGAGAGGAGATGAGTAGTGAAGAGAGAGAGAGGAGATGAGTAGTGAAGAGAGAGAGAGGAGATGAGTAGTGAAGAGAGAGAGGAGATGAGTAGTGAAGAGAGAGAGAGAGATGAGTAGTGAAGAGAGAGAGAGATGAGAGTGAAGAGAGAGAGGAGAGTGAAGAGAGAGAGGAGATGAGTAGTGAAGAGAGAGAGGAGATGAGTAGTGAAGAGAGAGAGAGGAGATGAGTAGTGAAGAGAGAGAGGAGATGAGTAGTGAAGAGAGAGAGAGAGGAGATGAGTAGTGAAGAGAGAGAGAGGAGATGAGTAGTGAAGAGAGAGAGGAGATGAGTAGTGAAGAGAGAGAGAGAGGAGATGAGTAGTGAAGAGAGAGAGAGGAGATGAGTAGTGAAGAAGAGAGAGAGGAGATGAGTAGTGAAGAGAGAGAGAGAGGAGATGAGTAGTGAAGAGAGAGAGGAGATGAGTAGTGAAGAGAGAGAGAGGAGATGAGTAGTGAGAGGAGATGAGAGTGAAGAGAGAGGAGATGAGTAGTGAAGAGGAGATGAGTAGTGAGAGAGGAGATGAGTAGTGAAGAGAGGAGATGAGTAGTGAAGAGAGAGGAGATGAGTAGAGAGAGAGAGAGGAGATGAGTAGTGAAGAGAGAGAGGAGATGAGAGAGAGAGAGAGGAGATGAGTAGTGAAGAGAGAGAGAGGAGATGAGTAGTGAAGAGGAGATGAGAGAAGAGGAGAGAGATGAGTAGTGAGAGAGAGAGGAGATGGAGAGGAGATGAGTAGTGAAGAGAGAGAGGAGATGAGAGAAGAGAGAGATGAGTAGTGAAGAGAGAGAGGAGATGAGTAGTGAAGAGAGAGAGAGAGGAGATGAGTAGTGAGAGAGAGAGAGAGAGAGGAGATGAGTAGTGAATAGAGAGAGAGAGGATATGAGTAGTGAAGAGAGAGAGAGGAGATGAGTGAAGAGAGAGAGAGTGAAAGAGAGAGAGGAGATGATGAGTAGTGAAGAGAGAGAGAGAGAGATGAGAGTGAAGAGGAGAGTAGTGAGATGAGTAGTGAGAGAGAGGAGATGAGTAGTGAAGAGAGAGAGAGAGGAGATGAGTAGTGAATAGAGAGAGAGAGGAGATGAGTAGTGAAGAGAGAGAGGAGATGAGTAGTGAAGAGAGAGAGGAGATGAGTAGTGAAGAGAGAGAGAGAGGAGATGAGTAGTGAGAGAGAGAGAGGAGATGAGTAGTGAATAGAGAGAGAGAGGAGATGAGTAGTGAAGAGAGAGAGAGGAGATGAGTAGTGAAGAGAGAGAGAGGAGATGAGTAGTGTACTGTACAGACTCAGTGAGCATAGCCTTGCTATTGAGAAAGGCCGTCGTAGGCAGACATGGCTCTCAAGCTATGTTCTCACTGCCCACAAAATGAGGTGGAAACTGAGCTGCACTTCCTAACTGTATGACCATATTAGAGAGACATGTTTCCCTCAGATTACACAGATCCACAAAGATTTTGAAAACAAATCCAATTTTGATAAACTCCCATATCTACTGGGTGAAATTCCACAGTGTGCCATCACAGCAGCAAGATGTGTGACCTGTTGCAGAGAGAGAGAGAGGGATAGAGAGAGAGAGAGAGAGAGATACAGAGAGAGAGAGAGAGAGAGAGAGAGAGAGAGGAGAATCCGAAGTCAAATGTCTGCTGTTTGCTGATGATCTGGTGCTTCTGTCACCAACCAAGGAGGGCCTACAGCACCACCTAGATCGTCTGCACAGATTCTGTCAGATCTGGGCCCTGACAGTAAATCTCAGTAAGACCAAAATAATGGTGTTCCAAAAAAGGTCCAGTCACCAGGACCACAAATACAAATTCCATCTAGACACTGTTGCCCTAGAGCACACCAAAAACTATACATACCTTGGCATCAACATCAGCGCCACAGGTAACTTTCACAAAGCTGTGAACGATCTGAGAGACAAGGCAAGAAGGGCATTCTATGCCATCAAAAGGAACATACATTTCAACATACCAATTAGGATTTGGCTAAAAATACTTGAATCAGTCATAGAACCCATTGTCCTTTATGGTTGCTTTAGTTTTGCTAGACTACTGGTAATTAAGGTCTGGGGTCCGCTCACCAACCAAGACTTCACAAAATGGGACAAACACCAAATTGAGACTCTGCAAGCAGAATTCTGCAAAAATATCCTTTGTGTACAACGTAGAACACCAAATAATGCACACAGAGCAGAACTAGGCCGACACCCACTAATGATCAAATTCCAGAAAATAGACACAAAAAGGAAGCGATTCCCAAACCTTCCATAACAAAGCCATCACCTACAGAGAGATGAACCTGGAGAAGAGTCCCCTAAGAAAGCTGGTCCTGGGGCTCTGTTCACAAACACACCCTACAACCCATATTTATGCTTATTTAATGAGCCCTGGGCAGGGTTAGGGTTAGATCTCAGGTACAGGTGAGCCTTGGGGAGGGTTAGATCTCAGCTACAGGTGAGCCCTGGGCCGGGTTAGTGTTAGATCTCAGCTACAGGTGAGCCCTGGGCAGGGTTTGGGTTAGATGTCAGGTACAGGTGAGCCCTGGGCCGGGTTAGATCTCAGCTACAGGTGAGCCCTGGGCCGGGTTAGTGTTAGATCTCAGCTACAGGTGAGCCCTGGGGTGGGTTAGGGTTAGATCTCAGCTACAGGTGAGCCCTGGGCCGGGTTAGTGTTAGATCTCAGCTACAGGTGAGCCCTGGGGTGGGTTAGGGTTAGATCTCAGCTATAGGTGAGCCCTGGGCAGGGTTAGGGTTAGATCTCAGCTACAGGTGAGCCCTGGGCAGGGTTGGGGTTAGATGTCAGGTACAGGTGAGCCCTGGGCAGGGTTAGGGTTAGATCTCAGCTACAGGTGAGCCCTGGGCCGGGTTGGGGTTAGATGTCAGGTACAGGTGAGCCCTGGGCAGGGTTAGGGTTAGATCTCAGCTACAGGTGAGCCCTGGGCAGGGTTAGGGTTAGATCTCAGCTACAGGTGAGCCCTGGGCAGGGTTGGGGTTAGATCTCAGCTACAGGTGAGCCCTGGGCAGGGTTAGGGTTAGATCTCAGCTACAGGTGAGCCCTGGGCAGGGTTAGGGTTCGATCTCAGCTACAGGTGAGCCCTGGGCAGGGTTAGATCTCAGGTACAGGCAACTAGCGTGATGAGTAATGAAGCTAATGTCTCAGGTTGGCTGTTCATCATGTTAAAAGGAAGGAAGCCACAGGACAGGAAAACTGGAAGGTACTAACTATTGCTGTAGGTTGGCCTGTGGGTTACCCTGACCTCAGACTGACTAGCCTGTGGGTTACACTGATCCCAGACTGACTAGCCTGTGGGTTACACTGATCCCAGACTGACTAGCCTGTGGGTTACACTGATCCCAGACTGACTAGCCTGTGGGTTACACTGATCCCAGACTGACTAGCCTGTGGGTTACACTGACCTCAGACTGACTAGCCTGTGGGTTAAACTGATCTCAGACTGACTAGCCTGTGGGTTACACTGATCCCAGACTGACTAGCCTGTGGGTTACACTGATCCCAGACTGACTAGCCTGTGGGTTACCCTGACCTGACTGACTAGCCTGTGGGTTACACTGATCCCAGACTGACTAGCCTGTGGGTTACACTGACCTCAGACGGACTAGCCTGTGGGTTACCCTGACCTCAGACTGACTAGCCTGTGGGTTACACTGATCCCAGACGGACTAGCCTGTGGGTTACCCTGACCTCAGACTGACTAGCCTGTGGGTTACCCTGACCTCAGACTGACTAGCCTGTGGGTTACCCTGACCTCAGACTGACTAGCCTGTGGGTTACCCTGACCTCAGACTGACTAGCCTGTGGGTTACCCTGACCTCAGACTGACTAGCCTGTGGGTTACCCTGACCTCAGACTGACTAGCCTGTGGGTTACCCTGACCAGACTGACTGGCCTGTGGGTTACCCTGATCTCAGACGGACTAGCCTGTGGGTTACACTGACCTCAGACTGACTAGCCTGTGGGTTAAACTGATTCCAGACTGACTAGCCTGTGGGTTACACTGACCTCAGACTGACTAGCCTGTGGGTTACCCTGACCTCAGACTGACTAGCCTGTGGGTTACCCTGACCTGACTGACTAGCCTGTGGGTTACCCTGACCTCAGACTGACTAGCCTGTGGGTTACCCTGACCTCAGACTGACTAGCCTGTGGGTTACACTGACCTCAGACGGACTAGCCTGTGGGTTACCCTGACCTCAGACTGACTAGCCTGTGGGTTAAACTGATTCTAGACTGACTAGTCTGTGGGTTACACTGACCTCAGACTGACTAGCCTGTGGGTTAAACTGATCCCAGACTGACTAGCCTGTGGGTTAAACTGATTCCAGACTGACTAGCCTGTGGGTTACACTGACCTCAGACTGACTAGCCTGTGGGTTACCCTGACCTCAGACTGACTAGCCTGTGGGTTACCCTGACCTGACTGACTAGCCTGTGGGTTACCCTGACCTCAGACTGACTAGCCTGTGGGTTACCCTGACCTCAGACTGACTAGCCTGTGGGTTACCCTGACCTCAGACTGACTAGCCTGTGGGTTACCCTGACCTCAGACGGACTAGCCTGTGGGTTACACTGACCTCAGACGGACTAGCCTGTGGGTTACCCTGACCTCAGACTGACTAGCCTGTGGGTTACCCTGACCTCAGACTGACTAGCCTGTGGGTTACCCTGACCTGACTGACTAGCCTGTGGGTTACCCTGACCTCAGACTGACTAGCCTGTGGGTTACCCTGACCTCAGACTGACTAGCCTGTGGGTTAAACTGATCCCAGACTGACTAGCCTGTGGGTTAAACTGATTCCAGACTGACTAGCCTGTGGGTTACACTGACCTCAGACTGACTAGCCTGTGGGTTACCCTGACCTCAGACTGACTAGCCTGTGGGTTACCCTGACCTGACTGACTAGCCTGTGGGTTACCCTGACCTCAGACTGACTAGCCTGTGGGTTACCCTGACCTCAGACTGACTAGCCTGTGGGTTACCCTGACCTCAGACTGACTAGCCTGTGGGTTACCCTGAGCCTGTGGGTTACAGACTGACTAGCCTGTGGGTTACCCTGACCTCAGACTGACTAGCCTGTGGGTTACCCTGACCTCAGACTGACTAGCCTGTGGGTTACACTGACCTCAGACTGACTAGCCTGTGGGTTACACTGACCTCAGATTGACTAGCCTGTGGGTTACCCTGACCTCAGACTGACTAGCCTGTGGGTTACCCTGACCTCAGACTGACTAGCCTGTGGGTTACACTGACCTCAGACTGACTAGCCTGTGGGTTACCCTGACCTCAGACTGACTAGCCTGTGGCTTAAACTGATCTCAGACTGACTAGCCTGTGGGTTAAACTGATTCCAGACTGACTAGCCTGTGGGTTAAACTGATCCCAGACTGACTAGCCTGTGGGTTACCCTGACCTCAGACTGACTAGCCTGTGGGTTACCCTGACCTCAGACTGACTAGCCTGTGGGTTACCCTGACCTCAGACTGACTAGCCTGTGGGTTACCCTGACTTCAGACGGACTAGCCTGTGGGTTACCCTGATCTCAGACTGATTAGCCTGTGGGTTACCCTGACCTCAGACTGACTAGCCTGTGGGTTACCCTGACCTCAGACTGACTAGCCTGTGGGTTACCCTGACCTCAGACTGATTAGCCTGTGGGTTACACTGACCTCAGACTGACTAGCCTGTGGGTTACACTGACCTCAGACTGACTAGCCTGTGGGTTAAACTGATTCCAGACTGACTAGCCTGTGGGTTAAACTGATTCCAGACTGACTAGCCTGTGGGTTACACTGACCTCAGACGGACTAGCCTGTGGGTTACCCTGACCTCAGACTGACTAGCCTGTGGGTTACACTGATCCCAGACGGACTAGCCTGTGGGTTACCCTGACCTCAGACTGACTAGCCTGTGGGTTACCCTGACCTCAGACTGACTAGCCTGTGGGTTACCCTGACCTCAGACTGACTAGCCTGTGGGTTACCCTGACCTCAGACTGACTAGCCTGTGGGTTACCCTGACCTCAGACTGACTAGCCTGTGGGTTACCCTGACCTCAGACTGACTAGCCTGTGGGTTACCCTGACCAGACTGACTGGCCTGTGGGTTACCCTGATCTCAGACGGACTAGCCTGTGGGTTACACTGACCTCAGACTGACTAGCCTGTGGGTTAAACTGATTCCAGACTGACTAGCCTGTGGGTTACACTGACCTCAGACTGACTAGCCTGTGGGTTACCCTGACCTCAGACTGACTAGCCTGTGGGTTACCCTGACCTGACTGACTAGCCTGTGGGTTACCCTGACCTCAGACTGACTAGCCTGTGGGTTACCCTGACCTCAGACTGACTAGCCTGTGGGTTACACTGACCTCAGACGGACTAGCCTGTGGGTTACCCTGACCTCAGACTGACTAGCCTGTGGGTTAAACTGATTCTAGACTGACTAGTCTGTGGGTTACACTGACCTCAGACGGACTAGCTTGTGGGTTACCCTGACCTCAGACTGACTAGCCTGTGGGTTACCCTGACCTCAGACGGACTAGCCTGTGGGTTACCCTGACCTCAGACTGACTAGCCTGTGGGTTACCCTGACCTCAGACTGACTAGCCTGTGGGTTACCCTGACCTCAGACTGACTAGCCTGTGGGTTAAACTGATTCCAGACTGACTAGCCTGTGGCTTACACTGACCTCAGACTGACTAGCTGTGGGTTACCCTGACCTCAGACTGACTAGCCTGTGGGTTACCCTGACCTGACTGACTAGCCTGTGGGTTACCCTGACCTCAGACTGACTAGCCTGTGGGTTACCCTGACCTCAGACTGACTAGCCTGTGGGTTACCCTGACCTCAGACTGACTAGCCTGTGGGTTACCCTGACCTCAGACGGACTAGCCTGTGGGTTACCCTGACCTCAGACTGACTAGCCTGTGGGTTACCCTGACCTCAGACTGACTAGCCTGTGGGTTACCCTGACCTCAGACTGACTAGCCTGTGGGTTACCCTGACCTCAGACTGACTAGCCTGTGGGTTACCCTGACCAGACTGACTAGCCTGTGGGTTACCCTGACCTCAGACTGACTAGCCTGTGGGTTACCCTGACCTCAGACTGACTAGCCTGTGGGTTACCCTGACCTCAGACTGACTAGCCTGTGGGTTAACTGATCCCAGACTGACTAGCCTGTGGGTTACCCTGATCTCAGACAGACTAGCCTGTGGGTTACCCTGACCTCAGACTGACTAGCCTGACTACTGCCTGTGGGTTACTCCTGATCTCAGACGGACTAGCCTGTGGGTTACCCTGACCTCAGACGGACTAGCCTGTGGGTTACCCTGACCTCAGACTGACTAGCCTGTGGGTTACCCTGACCTCAGACTGACTAGCCTGTGGGTTACCCTGACCTCAGACTGACTAGCCTGTGGGTTAAACTGATTCCAGACTGACTAGCCTGTGGGTTAAACTGATTCCAGACTGACTAGCCTGTGGGTTACACTGACCTCAGACGGACTAGCCTGTGGGTTACCCTGACCTCAGACTGACTAGCCTGTGGGTTACACTGATCCCAGACGGACTAGCCTGTGGGTTACCCTGACCTCAGACTGACTAGCCTGTGGGTTACCCTGACCTCAGACTGACTAGCCTGTGGGTTACCCTGACCTCAGACTGACTAGCCTGTGGGTTACCCTGACCTCAGACTGACTAGCCTGTGGGTTACCCTGACCTCAGACTGACTAGCCTGTGGGTTACCCTGACCTCAGACTGACTAGCCTGTGGGTTACCCTGACCAGACTGACTGGCCTGTGGGTTACCCTGATCTCAGACGGACTAGCCTGTGGGTTACACTGACCTCAGACTGACTAGCCTGTGGGTTACCCTGACCTCAGACTGACTAGCCTGTGGGTTACCCTGACCTGACTGACTAGCCTGTGGGTTACCCTGACCTCAGACTGACTAGCCTGTGGGTTACCCTGACCTCAGACTGACTAGCCTGTGGGTTACACTGACCTCAGACGGACTAGCCTGTGGGTTACCCTGACCTCAGACTGACTAGCCTGTGGGTTAAACTGATTCTAGACTGACTAGTCTGTGGGTTACACTGACCTCAGACGGACTAGCTTGTGGGTTACCCTGACCTCAGACTGACTAGCCTGTGGGTTACCCTGACCTCAGACGGACTAGCCTGTGGGTTACCCTGACCTCAGACTGACTAGCCTGTGGGTTACCCTGACCTCAGACTGACTAGCCTGTGGGTTACCCTGACCTCAGACTGACTAGCCTGTGGGTTAAACTG
>NC_088399.1:3577573-3687573 GCF_034236695.1 Oncorhynchus nerka
AGACATATGGCAGCAGATCCACAAGGTCTGCCATGAGAGGTGACTGTATAGTTCCCCTAAGGAAAAGCACCTTTAGTAAATCTGCATTCTCTGTGAGAGCTTCCCATGTCTGGAATACACTGCCATCAGACACACATAACTGCACCACATATCACACTTTCACAAAATGCTTGAAGACATGGCTGAAGGTCAATCAGATTTGTGAACATGGTCCCTAGCTGTGTGTTGCCGCTTTCCATGTTGTCTGTTGTCTGTAGCTTGTGAGGTGTGGAAACACTTTGTTGCTTTTATGAATTTTGTCTTGCTGCTTTTTGTTCTGTGTTGCTCTGTCTGTATGCTACGTCTTGCTTGTCCTATGTTGCTCTGTCTGTATGCTATGTCTTGCTTGTCCTATGTTGCTCTGTCTGTATGCTATGTCTTGCTTGTCCTATGTTGCTCTGTCTGTATGCTATGTCTTGCTTGTCCTATGTTGCTCTGTCTGTATGCTATGTCTTGCTTGTCCTATGTTGCTATGTCTGTATGCTATGTCTTGCTTGTCCTATGTTGCTATGTCTGTATGCTATGTCTTGCTTGTCCTATGTTGCTATGTCTGTATGCTATGTCTTGCTTGTCCTATGTTGCTATGTCTGTATGCTATGTCTTGCTTGTCCTATGTTGCTATGTCTGTATGCTATGTCTTGCTTGTTCTATGTTGCTATGTCTTGCTTGTCCTATGTTGCTATGTCTTGCTTGTTCTATGGTGCTATTGTCTATATTGTAATTGTTTTTAATAACCTGCCCAGGGACTGCGGTTGAAAATTAGCCGGCTGGCTAAAACCGGCACTTTTACTGAAACGTTGATTAATGTCCCTGTAAAAATAAAATAAACTCAACAAAAAAAAACTAAAACACAGAAAACACCTGATGGTCGACTCTCACAGGACACAGATGAGATGGTGAAGTTAAGGAGAAGCTAAAAGGTTTCATTCAAAACTTCCCTGAGTACAAGAGATTTGAACTCTCTCTCTCTCTCTCTCTCTCTCTCTCTCTCTCTCTCCTCTCTCTCTCTCTCTCTGTCCTCACGCTCTCTCTCCTCCCTCTCTCCTCCCTCTCTCTCTGTCCCCACGCTCTCTCTCTCTCTCTCTCTCTCTGTCCTCACGCTCTCTCTCTCTCTCCTCCCTCTCTCCTCCCTCTCTCTCTCTCTCTCTCTCTGTCCCCACGCTCTCTCTCTCTCTCTCTCTCTCTGTCCTCACGCTCTCTCTCTCTCTCCTCCCCTCTCTCTCTCTCTCTCTCTGTCCCTCACACTCTCTCTCTCTCTGTCCTCACGCCTCTCTCTCTCTCTCTCCTCCCTCTCTCCTCCCTCTCTCTCTCTCTCTCTCTCTGTCCCCACACTCTCTCTCTCTCTCTCTGTCCCCACGCTCTCTCTCTCTCTCTCTCTCTCTGTCCTCACGCTCTCTCTCTCTCTCCTCCCTCTCTCCTCCCTCTCTCTCTCTCTCTCTCTCTGTCCTCACGCTCTCTCTCTCTCTCCTCCCTCTCTCCTCCCTCTCTCTCTCTCTCTCTCTCTGTCCCCACACTCTCTCTCTCTCTCTCTCTATGTGCTCTCTCTCTCTCTCTCTCTCTCTCTCTCAAGGGGCTTTATTGGCATGGAAAACATATGTTGACATTGCCAAAACAATTGAAGTAGATAATAAACAAAAGTGAAATAAACAATAAAAATGAACAGTAAACATTACACATACAGAAGTTCCAAAAGAATAAAGACATTTCAAATGTCATATTATGTCGATATACAGTGCTGTAATGATGTGCAGATGGTTAAAGAACACAAGGGAAAATAAATAAGCATAAATATGGGTTGTATTTACAATGGTGTGTGTTCTTCACTGGTTGCCCTTTTCTCGTGGCAACAGGTCACACATCTTGCTGCTGTGATGTCACACTGTGGTATTTCACCCAGTAGATATGGGAGTTTATCAAAATGGGGTTTGTTTTCGAATTCTTTGTGGATCTGTGTAATCTGAGGGAAATATGTGTCTCTAATATGGTCATACGTTGGACAGGAGGTTAGGAAGTACAGCTCAGCTTCCACCTCATTTTGTGGGCAGTGAGCACACAGCCTGTCTTCTCTTGAGAGCCATGTCTGCCTACGGCGGCCTTTCTCAATAGCAAGGCTATGCTCGCTGAGTCTGTACATAGTCAAAGCTTTCCTTAAGTTTGGGTCAGTCACAGTGGTCAGGTATTCTGCCACTGTGTCCTCTCTGTTTAGGGCCAATCACAGTGGTCAGGTATTCTGCCACTCTCTGTTTAGGGCCAGTCACAGTGGTCAGGTATTCTGCCACTCTCTGTTTAGGGTCAGTCACAGTGGTCAGGTATTCTGCCACTGTGTCCTCTCTGTTTAGGGTCAGTCACAGTGGTCAGGTATTCTGCCACTGTGTCCTCTCTGTTTAGGGTCAGTCACAGTGGTCAGGTATTCTGCCACTCTCTGTTTAGGGTCAGCCACTGTGTCCTCTCTGTTTAGGGCCAAATAGCATTCTAGTTTGCTCTGTTTTTTTGTTAATTCTTTCCAATGTGTCAAGTAATTATCTTTTTGTTTTCTCATGATTTGGTTTGGTCTAATTGTGTTGCTGTCCTGGGGCTCTGTGGGGTGTGTTTGTGTTTTGTGAACAGAGCCCCAGGACCAGCTTGCTTAGGGGACCAGGTTAATTTATCTGTAGGTGATGGCTTTGTTATGGAAGCAAATAGCTTCCTTTTAGGTGGTTGTAGAATTTAACGACTCTTTTCTGGATTTTGATAAATGTATCATTTTGATAATTAGTATCGGTCTAATTCTCTCTCCTCCCTTTAACCCTCCCTCTCCCTCTATCTCTCCTCCCTTTAACCCTCCCTCTCCCTCTCCCTCTATCTCTCCTCCCTTTAACCCTCCCTCTCCCTCTCCCTGGCTAGATGAACAAGAGACATGAACCTCTCTCTCTCCCTCTATCTCTCCTCCCTCGCTCTCTCTGTCCTCACGCTCTCTCTCTCTCTCGCCTCCCTCTCTCCTCCCTCTGTCTCTCTCTCTCCTCCCTCTCTCCTCCCTCTCTCTCTCTCTCTCTCTCTCTCTCTCGTCCCTCTCTCCTCCTTCTCTCTCCTCCCTCTCTCTCCTCCCTCTCTCTCTCTCCTCCCTCTCTCCTCCCCTCTCTCCTCCCTCTCTCTCCTCCCTCTCTCCTCCCTCTCTCTCCTCCCTCTCTCTCCTCCCTCTCTCCTCCCTCTCTCTCCTCCCTCTCTCTCCTCCCTCTCTCCTCCCTCTCTCTCTCCTCCCTCGCTCTCTCTGTCCTCACGCTCTCTCTCTCTCTCCTCCCTCTCTCCTCCCTCTCTCTCTCTCATCCCTCTCTCTCTCTCTCTCTCTCTCTCTCCTCCCTCTCTCTGTGTGCGTGCGGGCTATTCACTGGTAGTAATATCCAAGAAAGTGGCACACCAGTCACTTTGCTACATGTTCACTAAAACAGCAGCATCCAGCTAGATGGAGGTAGAGAGGCCACTAGAGACTAGCTTGGCCAGCTGGGTGGAGGTGGAGATGCCACTAGAGACTAGCCTGGCCAGCTAGATGGAGGAAGAGAGGCCACTAGAGACTAGCCTGGCCAGCTGGGTGGAGGTGGAGAGGCCAATAGAGACTAGCCTGGCCAGCTGGGTGGAGGTGGAGAGGCCACTAGAGACTAGCTTGGCCAGCTAGGTGGAGGTGGAGATGCCACTAGAGACTAGCCTGGCCAGCTGGGTGGAGGTGGAGAGGCCACTAGAGACTAGCCTGGCCAGCTGGGTGGAGGTGGAGAGGCCACTAGAGACTAGCCTGGCCAGCTGGGTGGAGGTGGAGAGGCCACTAGAGACTAGCTTGGCCAGCTAGGTGGAGAGGCCACTAGAGACTAGCCTGGCCAGCTAGGTGGAGAGGCCACTAGAGACTAGCCTGGCCAGCTAGGTGGAGAGGCCACTAGAGACTAGCCTGGCCAGCTAGGTGGAGAGGCCACTAGAGACTAGCCTGGCCAGCTAGGTGGAGAGGCCACTAGAGACGTGCCTGGCCAGCTAGGTGGAGAGGCCACTAGAGACTAGCTTGGCCAGCTAGGTGGAGAGGCCACTAGAGACTAGCCTGGCCAGCTAGGTGGAGAGGCCACTAGAGACTAGCCTGGCCAGCTAGGTGGAGAGGCCACTAGAGACTAGCCTGGCCAGCTAGGTGGAGAGGCCACTAGAGAATAGCCTGGCCAGCTAGGTGGAGAGGCCACTAGAGACGTGCCTGGCCAGCTAGGTGGAGAGGCCACTAGAGACTAGCCTGGCCAGCTAGGTGGAGAGGCCACTAGAGACTAGCCTGGCCAGCTAGGTGGAGAGCAGAGCAGGGTGCAGGGAGCTGTGCTGTCATGTCATGGTGTAGCACCAGCCAGTTTGGACAGTGTCTTCACAGTACTGGGTAGGTAAGTGAGTAATTTGTGCTGTTAAACCCTAGAAATTGAATACTAGAATGGAAAACACAGTAATTTGGTACGTTGTATAGATTGTAAATCTATGGCTCATACCCACACTGCTTCAAGCCCTAATCCTAGGCAGGCACTTAGACCAGGTACATCAGACAGCTGGAGCCCTCTCTCAGACCAGCCCTCTCTCAGACCAGCCCTCTCTCAGACCAGGCCGAGGTGTGGTTTGATTTCCGAGGGATAACGCCTTTGGCTGGGTCAAAATGTCAACATAAGTCCTCCCTCCGCCCCGGAGCCTGCTGACAACTGATAAACAACTCTAACGGTGAGGAGACAGGGACAGGGAGACAGGGACAGGGAGACAGGGACAGGGAGACAGGGACAGGGAGACAGGGACAGGGAGACAGGGACAGGGAGACAGGGGTAGGGAGACAGGGACAGGGAGACAGGGACAGGGAGACAGGGACAGGGAGACAGGGACAGGGAGACAGGGGTAGGGAGACAGGGACAGGGAGACAGGGACAGGGAGACAGGGACAGGGAGACAGGGAGACAGGGGTAGGGAGACAGGGGTAGGGAGACTGAGACAGGGAGACTGAGACAGGGAGACGGGGGTAGGGAGACAGGGCTAGGGAGACAGGGCTAGGGAGACAGGGACAGGGAGACAGGGGTAGGGAGACAGGGACAGGGAGACAGGGGTAGGGAGACAGGGGTAGGGAGACTGGGGTAGGGAGACTGGGGTAGGGAGACAGGGGTAGGGAGACAGGGACAGGGAGACAGGGACAGGGAGACAGGGGTAGGGAGACAGGGGTAGGGAGACAGGGGTAGGGAGACAGGGCTAGGGAGACTGAGACAGGGAGACAGGGACAGGGAGACAGGGCTAGGGAGACAGGGACAGGGAGACAGGGGTAGGGAGACAGGGCCGGGGAGACAGGGGTAGGGAGACAGGGCTAGGGAGACAGGGGTAGGGAGACAGGGACAGGGAGACAAGGCTAGGGAGACAGGGACAGGGAGACAGGGACAGGGAGACAGGGGTAGGGAGACAGGGCTAGGGAGACAGGGACAGGGAGACAGGGGTAGGGAGACAGGGGTAGGGAGACAGGGGTAGGGAGACAGGGGTAGGGAGACAGGGGTAGGGAGACAGGGGTGGGGAGACAGGGGTGGGGAGACAGGGCCGGGGAGACAGGGCCGGGGAGACAGGGCCAGGGAGACAAGGCTAGGGAGACAGGGCCAGGGAGACTGAGACAGGGCTAGGGAGACAGGGCTAGGGAGACAGGGCTAGGGAGACAAGGCTAGGGAGACAAGGCTAGGGAGACAGGGCCAGGGAGACTGAGACAGGGCTAGGGAGACAGGGCTAGGGAGACAGGGCTAGAGAGACAGGGACAGGGAGACAAGGCTAGGGAGACAGGGACAGGGAGACAGGGCTAGGGAGACAGGGCTAGGGAGACAAGGCTAGGGAGACAAGGCTAGGGAGACAGGGCCAGGGAGACAGGGGTAGGGAGACAGGGCCAGGGAGACAGGGCCAGGGAGACAGGGGTAGGGAGACAGGGGTAGGGAGACAGGGCCAGGGAGACAGGGGTGGGGAGACAGGGGTGGGGAGACAGGGCTAGGGAGACAGGGGTGGGGAGACAGGGGTGGGGAGACAGGGCCAGGGAGACAGGGGTAGGGAGACAGGGCTAGGGAGACAGGGGTAGGGAGACAGGGACAGGGAGACAAGGCTAGGGAGACAGGGACAGGGAGACAGGGACAGGGAGACAGGGGTAGGGAGACAGGGCTAGGGAGACAGGGACAGGGAGACAGGGACAGGGAGATAGGGGTAGGGAGACAGGGACAGGGAGACAGGGACAGGGACAGGGGTAGGGAGACTGGGGTAGGGAGACAGGGGTAGGGAGACAGGGGTAGGGAGACAGGGGTGGGGAGACAGGGACAGGGAGACAGGGACAGGGAGACAGGGGTAGGGAGACAGGGACAGGGAGACAGGGTAGGGAGACAGGGGTAGGGAGACAGGGGTAGGGAGACAGGGACAGGGAGACAGGGGTAGGGAGACAGGGACAGGGAGACAGGGGTAGGGAGACAGGGGTAGGGAGACAGGGCTAGGGAGACTGAGACAGGGAGACAGGGGTAGGGAGACAGGGCTAGGGAGACAGGGCTAGGGAGACAGGGACAGGGAGACAGGGCTAGGGAGACAGGGACAGGGAGACAGGGGTAGGGAGACAGGGCTAGGGAGACAGGGGTAGGGAGACAGGGCTAGGGAGACAGGGCTAGGGAGACAGGGGTAGGGAGACAGGGACAGGGAGACAGGGACAGGGGTAGGGAGACAGGGCTAGGGAGACAGGGACAGGGAGACAGGGGTAGGGAGACAGGGGTAGGGAGACAGGGGTAGGGAGACAGGGACAGGGAGACAGGGACAGGGAGACAGGGGTAGGGAGACTGAGACATGGAGACAGGGCTAGGGAGACAGGGGTAGGGAGACAGGGGTAGGGATACAGGGGTAGGGAGACAGGGGTGGGGAGACAGGGGTGGGGAGACAGGGCCAGGGAGACAGGGCTAGGGAGAGAGGGACAGGGAGACAGGGACAGGGAGACAAGGCTAGGGAGACAGGGACAGGGAGACAGGGCTAGGGAGACAGGGCTAGGGAGACAAGGCTAGGGAGACAAGGCTAGGGAGACAATGCTAGGGAGACAGGGCCAGGGAGACTGAGACAGGGCTAGGGAGACAGGGCTAGGGAGACAGGGCTAGGGAGACAGGGACAGGGAGACAAGGCTAGGGAGACAGGGACAGGGAGACAGGGCTAGGGAGACAGGGCTAGGGAGACAAGGCTAGGGAGACAAGGCTAGGGAGACAAGGCCAGGGAGACAGGGCTAGGGAGACAGGGGTAGGGAGACAGGGACAGTGAGACAGGGGTAGGGAGACAGGGGTAGGGAGACAGGGCCAGGGAGACAGGGGTAGGGAGACAGGGCTAGGGAGACAGGGGTGGGGAGACAGGGGTGGGGAGACAGGGGTGGGGAGACAGGGCCAGGGAGACAGGGGTAGGGAGACAGGGCTAGGGAGACAGGGGTAGGGAGACAGGGACAGGGAGACAAGGCTAGGGAGACAGGGACAGGGAGACAGGGGTAGGGAGACTGAGACATGGAGACAGGGCTAGGGAGACAGGGGTAGGGAGACAGGGGTAGGGATACAGGGCTAGGGAGACAGGGCTAGGGAGACAGGGCTAGGGAGACAGAGACAGGGGGACAGGGACAGGGAGACTGAGACAGGGGGACAGGGACAGGGAGACTGAGACAGGCAGACAGGGACAGGGAGACTGAGACAGGGGGACAGGGCCAGGGAGACTGAGACAGGGAGACAGGGACAGGGAGACTGAGACAGGGGGACAGGGACAGGGAGACAGGGCCAGGGGGACAGGGCCAGGGAGACTGAGACAGGCAGACAGGGACAGGGAGACTGAGACAGGGGGACAGGGACACTGAGACAGGGGGACAGGGACAGGGAGACTGAGACATGGGGACAGGGACAGGGAGACAGGGCCAGGCAGTAGGGCCACTGGCCATTAGATCACCTCCCAAGCCCTCCTCCCCTATCCTATCCTCCCCTCCCAACCCCCTCCCTCTATCCTCCCCTCCCAACCCCCTCCCTCTATCCTCCCCTCCCAACCCCCTCCCCTATCCTCCCCTCCCAACCCCCTCCCTCTATCCTCCCCTCCCAACCCCCTCCCTCTATCCTCCCCTCCCAACCCCCTCCCTCTATCCTCCCCTCCACACCACTAAACACCCCTAAGGCAACACGTTCCACAACTGGTCCCCTTATTTGTCAATGGCAGGGTGTGTGTGTTGGTCAGAGTGCAGCCTCTACGAAGCTGTCGTCAGACTGGGATGGTTCCCAGAGAGCCACGAAAAGTATGTGGTGTATAAAGCATGAATAAGTACATTGGATAAGGCTATAGACTTAAATATAAGTATTTATTTAACCTTTATTTAACTGAGAAAGTCCGTTAAGAACAAATTCTTATTTTAAAATGACGGCCTACCCAGAGCCAAACCCTCCCTTAGCCCGTATAACGCTGGGCCAATTGTACGCCACCCTATGGGACTCCCGATCACGGCCCGGTTGTGATACAGCCCGGGATCAAACCAGGGTCCTGTAGTGACACCTGTAGCACTGAGAGACAGTACCTTAGACCGCTGCACCACTCGGGAGCCACTCGGCAGCCACCCGGGAGCCACTCGGGAGCCACCCGGGAGCCACTCGGCAGCCACTCGGCAGCCACTCGGGAGCCACTGGGGAGCCACTCGGCAGCCACCCGAGAGCCACTCGGGAGCCACTCGGCAGCCACTCGGGAGCCACTCGGGAACCACTCGGCAGCCACCCGAGAGCCACTCGGCAGCCACTCGGGAGCCACTCGGGAGCCACTCGGCAGCCACCCGAGAGCCACTCGGCAGCCACCCGAGAGCCACTCGGCAGCCACCCGAGAGCCACTCGGCAGCCACCCGGGAGCCACTCGGGAGCCACCCGAGAGCCACTCGGCAGCCACCCGAGAGCCACTCGGCAGCCACCCGGGAGCCACTCGGCAGCCACTCGGCAGCCACCCGGGAGCCACTCGGCAGCCACTCGGCAGCCACACCTGTCTATATAAGGACACACAGTTGACAGTGCATGTCAGAGCAAAAACCAAGACATGAGCTCCGAGACAGGATTGTGTCGAGGCACAGATCTGGGGAAGGGTACCAAAACATTTCTGCAGCATTGAAGGTCCCCAAGAACACAAATCAAATCAAATCAAATCAAATCAAATTTTATTTGTCACATACACATGGGTAGCAGATGTTAATGCGAGTGTAGCGAAATGCTTGTGCTTCTAGTTCCGACAATGCAGTGATAACCAACAAGTAATCTAACTAACAATTCCAAAACTACTGTCTTATACACAGTGTAAGGGGATAAGGAATATGTACATAAGGATATATGAATGAGTGATGGTACAGAGCAGCATACAGTAGATGGTATCGAGTACAGTATATACATATGAGATGAGTATGTAGACAAAGTAAACAAAGTGGCATAGTTAAAGTGGCTAGTGACATAAGAATGCAGTCGATGATCTAGAGTACAGTATATACATATGCATATGAGATGAATAGTGTAGGGTAAGTAACATTATATAAGGTAGCATTGTTTAAAGTGGCTAGTGATATATTTACATCATTTCCCATCAATTCCCATTATTAAAGTGGCTGGAGTTGGGTCAGTGTCAATGACAGTGTGTTGGCAGCAGCCACTCAATGTTAGTGATTGCTGTTTAACAGTCTGATGGCCTTGAGATAGAAGCTGTTTTTCAGTCTCTCGGTCCCAGCTTTGATGCACCTGTACTGACCTCGCCTTCTGGATGATAGCGGGGTGAACAGGCAGTGGTTTGGGTGGTTGATGTCCTTGATGATCTTTATGGCCTTCCTGTAACATCGGGTGGTGTAGGTGTCCTGGAGGGCAGGTAGTTTGCCCCCGGTGATGCGTTGTGCAGACCTCACTACCCTCTGGAGAGCCTTACGGTTGAGGGCGGAGCAGTTGCCGTACCAGGCGGTGATACAGCCCGCCAGGATGCTCTCGATTGTGCATCTGTAGAAGTTTGTGAGTGCTTTTGGTGACAAGCCGAATTTCTTCAGCCTCCTGAGGTTGAAGAGGCGCTGCTGCGCCTTCTTCACGACGCTGTCAGTGTGAGTGGACCAATTCAGTTTGTCTGTGATGTGTATGCCGAGGAACTTAAAACTTGCTACCCTCTCCACTACTGATCCATCGATGTGGATAGGGGGGTGTTCCCTCTGCTGTTTCCTGAAGTCCACAATCATCTCCTTAGTTTTGTTGACGTTGAGTGTGAGGTTATTTTCCTGACACCACACTCCGAGGGCCCTCACCTCCTCCCTGTAGGCCGTCTCGTCGTTGTTGGTAATCAAGCCTACCACTGTTGTGTCGTCCGCAAACTTGATGATTGAGTTGGAGGCGTGCATGGCCACGCAGTCGTGGGTGAACAGGGAGTACAGGAGAGGGCTCAGAACGCACCCTTGTGGGGCCCCGTGTTGAGGATCAGCGGGAGGAGATGTTGTTGCCTACCCTCACCACCTGTGGGCGGCCCGTCAGGAAGTCCAGTACCCAGTTGCACAGGGCGGGGTCGAGACCCAGGGTCTCGAGCTTGATGACGAGCTTGGAGGGTACTATGGTATTGAATGCCGAGCTGTAGTCGATGAACAGCATTCTCACATAGGTATTCCTCTTGTCCAGGTGGGTTAGGGCAGTGTGCAGTGTGGTTGAGATTGCATCGTCTGTGGACCTATTTGGGCGGTAAGCAAATTGGAGTGGGTCTAGGGTGTCAGGTAGGGTGGAGGTGATATGGTCCTTGACTAGTCTCTCAAAGCACTTCATGATGACGGAAGTGAGTGCTACGGGGCGGTAGTCGTTTAGCTCAGTTACCTTAGCTTTCTTGGGAACAGGAACAATGGTGGCCCTCTTGAAGCATGTGGGAACAGCAGACTGGTATAGGGATTGATTACAGTGGCATCCATCATTCTTAAATGGAAGAAGTTTGGAACCACCAAGACTCCTAAAGCTGGGCAATCGGGAAGGTCAGGGAGGTGACCAAGAACCCCATGGTCAATTTGACAGAGCTCCAGAGTTCCTCTGTAATCTCAGTCTAAGGCACTGCATCTCAGTGCTAGTGGCCACACAACAAGCACCCTGGTTCGAATCCAGAATGTATCACAACCGGCCCTGATTGGGAGTGGGGTGGGGTAGGGTGGGACAGGATAGGGTCGGGTAGGGTAGGATAGGGTGGGATAGAGTGGGGTAGGGTGGGACAGGATAGGGTGGGGTAGGGTAGGGTGGGGAGGGGTAGGATAGGGTGGGGAGGGTGGGGTAGGGTGGGACAGGATAGGGTCGGGTAGGGTGGGACAGGATAGGGTCGGGTAGGGTAGGATAGGGTGGGATAGGGTGGGATAGGGTGGGGTAGGGTGGGACAGGATAGGGTCGGGTAGGGTAGGATAGGGTGGGATAGGGTGGGGTAGGGTAGGATAGGGTGGGATAGGGAGGGATAGGGTCGGGTAGGGTAGGATAGGGTGGGATAGGGTGGGGTGGGACAGGATAGGAAAAGGATAGGGTGGGGTAGGGTAGGGTGGGGAGGGTGTGGCGGGGGTAGGGTGGGGTAGGGTAGGGTGGGGAGGGTAGGGGCGGGGTAGGATAGGGTGGGGAGGGTGGGGTGGGGAGGGGTAGGGCAGGGTAGGATAGGGTGGGGAGGGAGGGGTAGGAAAAGGATAGGGTGGGTGGCTGGGGTAGGGTGGGGAGGGGTAGGTTGGGACAGGATAGGGTGGGGTAGGGTAGGGTGGGGAGGGAGGGGTAGGGTGGGACAGGATAGGGTGGGGTAGGGTGGGGAGGGGTAGCGTGGGACAGGATAGGGTGGGGTAGGGTGGGGAGGGGTAGGGTGGGACAGGATAGGGTGGGGTAGGGTGGGACAGGATAGGGTGGGACATGATAGGGTGGGGAGGGGTAGGGTGGGGAGGGATAGGATAGGGTGGGGTGGGGTAGGGTGGGACAGGATAGGGTGGGGTGGGGTAGGGTGGGACAGGATAGGGTAGGGTAGGATAGGGTGGGACAGGATAGGGTGGGACAGGATAGGGTGGGGAGGGGTAGGATAGGATAGGGTGGGGAGGGGTAGGATAGGGTGGGGAGGGGTAGGATAGGGTGGGGAGGGGTAGGATAGGGTAGAGTATATGTTGCTACCCTTGCCCTCCAACCAAGGAGCTGACGGAGGTGAAAAGGAGGACAGGGGAAGTTGACAGTGCTTCTAAAAGTAATACCAGCGGTTTGACCCTTATCCTTCATCAGGGGTTCTTCTCTAAATTCACATGGAAGACACCAACTGTCTCTGGCCTGTTTCCTCGGCTAATTGTGAGGGTAGATCCTATATAAAGACCAGCTAAAGGAGTGAAGCTCAGGACTGAGCCAAACACAACATGTTGTTGTAGTGTTTCTAGTCTGTAGTAATGAATTACTTCAAAACCAATGACTTCCTCACAAACTGGGGAAGTTCAGAAGTCAATGAGTATTTTTTGGGATGTAATTTCTCTAACACAAACACAGAACCTGAGAGATTTGGTAGTTTAGGGGAGAAAATGATTGATAAGATAGTGTCGGGCAGAGTTCTGTAACAAGTCCTGTATATATAGGACAAGATACTGTAACAAGTCCTGTATATATTTAGGACAAGATACTGTAACAAGTCCTGTATATATAGGACAAGATACTGTAACAAGTCCTGTATATTTAGGACAAGATACTGTAACAAGTCCTGTATATATAGGACAAGATACTGTAACAAGTCCTGTATATATAGGACAAGATACTGTAACAAGTCCTGTATATTTAGGACAAGATACTGTAACAAGTCCTGTATATTTAGGACAAGATACTGTAACAAGTCCTGTATATATAGGACAAGATACTGTAACAAGTCCTGTATATATAGGACAAGATACTGTAACAAGTCCTGTATATATAGGACAAGATACTGTAACAAGTCCTGTATATATAGGACAAGATACTGTAACAAGTCCTGTATATATAGGACAAGATACTGTAACAAGTCCTGTATATATAGGACAAGATACTGTAACAAGTCCTGTATATATAGGACAAGATACTGTAACAAGTCCTGTATATTTAGGACAAGATACTGTAACAAGTCCTGTATATATAGGACAAGATACTGTAACAAGTCCTGTATATATAGGACAAGATACTGTAACAAGTCCTGTATATTAAGGACAAGATACTGTAACAAGTCCTGTATATATAGGACAAGATACTGTAACAAGTCCTGTATATATAGGACAAGATACTGTAACAAGTCCTGTATATATAGGACAAGATACTGTAACAAGTCCTGTATATATAGGACAAGATACTGTAACAAGTCCTGTATATATAGATACTGTAACAAGTCCTGTATATTTAGGACAAGATACTGTAACAAGTCCTGTATATTTAGGACAAGATACTGTAACAAGTCCTGTATATTTAGGACAAGATACTGTAACAAGTCCTGTATATTTAGGACAAGATACTGTAACAAGTCCTGTATATTTAGGACAAGATACTGTAACAAGTCCTGTATATTTAGGACAAGATACTGTAACAAGTCCTGTATATATAGGACAAGATACTGTAACAAGTCCTGTATATATAGGACAAGATACTGTAACAAGTCCTGTATATTTAGGACAAGATACTGTAACAAGTCCTGTATATTTAGGACAAGATACTGTAACAAGTCCTGTATATTTAGGACAAGATACTGTAACAAGTCCTGTATATTTAGGACAAGATACTGTAACAAGTCCTGTATATTTAGGACAAGATACTGTAACAAGTCCTGTATATTTAGGACAAGATACTGTAACAAGTCCTGTATATATAGGACAAGATACTGTAACAAGTCCTGTATATTTAGGACAAGATACTGTAACAAGTCCTGTATATATAGGACAAGATACTGTAACAAGTCCTGTATATTTAGGACAAGATACTGTAACAAGTCCTGTATATATAGGACAAGATACTGTAACAAGTCCTGTATATATAGGACAAGATACTGTAACAAGTCCTGTATATTTAGGACAAGATACTGTAACAAGTCCTGTATATTTAGGACAAGATACTGTAACAAGTCCTGTATATTTAGGACAAGATACTGTAACAAGTCCTGTATATTTAGGACAAGATACTGTAACAAGTCCTGTATATATAGGACAAGATACTGTAACAAGTCCTGTATATATAGGACAAGATACTGTAACAAGTCCTGTATATTTAGGACAAGATACTGTAACATCAGCTGTAGTCATAATAGAAAGTTTCTAAATAAACAACGTTCTCTCCTTCATAAATGAATTAGTTCGTTATCTGCATTAAAAAATGTTATCTATCAGACATAATCGAGTGGAGCTCTTTAGCCTGATCAGATTTTCTGACATCAAACTGTAAGTCATCATCTGTACAGGCAGGTCTTTATCAGACCATTGAACAGGTGAGAGACCCCGGTGATATGAATGACACACCGTTGACATGGCTGTGTGGTAATGAAAGGCCCTGTGTGTCAGACTGAGAGCAGAGACAGGCCCTATTCCAGAGTCTCTTTCCAGTCCTGTCATCCGTGGTGAGAGGTAGCAGAGAGGTATGTGTGTCCCCATACGGGAGAGAGCGATAAAGATTCAGTCGTTTTGAATTCAATGCAATAAGGAACTGCAAAGGGGATAAGGCATGTTGAACAATAGAGGAATTTGAAGCCCTGTGATGCAGAGGTGTGATAGGACAAGGGGGCATGTCAAAAAACACTTCACACCAGAGCAATCAGGTTTCAGATCAAATACTCCACAAAGAAAGACCACACAAGGTGTAAGGTCTGCCTGAGACGACAGGACTGTTTGTTCGGCCACTTCGGGGAAAAGTCTGAAAATGAACTACTTACCGGAAATTAAAGTTAGAAGTTACAATCGGAAGGGGAAAAAAATGTGGATCAAATCAAATCAAATCAAATTTTATTTGTCACATACACATGGTTAGCAGATGTTAATGCGAGTGTAGCGAAATGCTTGTGCTTCTAGTTCCGACAATGCAGTGATAACCAACAAGTAATCTAACTAACAATTCTAAAACTACTGTCTTATACACAGTGTAAGGGGATAAAGAATATGTACATAAGGATATATGAATGAGTGATGGTACAGAGCAGCATACAGTAGATGGTATCGAGTACAGTATATACATATGAGATGAGTATGTAGACAAAGTAAACAAAGTGGCATAGTTAAAGTGGCTAGTGATACATGTATTACATAAGGATGCAGTCGATGATGTAGAGTACAGTATATACGTATGCATATGAGATGAATAATGTAGGGTAAGTAACATTATATAAGGTAGCATTGTTTAAAGTGGCTAGTGATATATTTACATCATTTCCCATCAATTCCCATTATTAAAGTGGCTGGAGTTGGGTCAGTGTCAATGACAGTGTGTTGGCAGCAGCCACTCAATGGTGGCTGTTTAACAGTCTGATAGCCTTGAGATAGAAGCTGTTTTTCAGTCTCTCAGTCCCAGCTTTGATGCACCTGTACTGACCTCGCCTTCTGGATGATAGCGGGGTGAACAGGCAGTGGTTCGGGTGGTTGATGTCCTTGATGATCTTTATGGGCTTCCTGTAACATCGGGTGGTGTAGGTGTCCTGGAGGGCAGGTAGTTTGCCCCCGGTGATGCGTTGTGCAGACCTCACTACCCTCTGGAGAGCCTTACGGTTGAGGGCGGAGCAGTTGCCGTACCAGGCGGTGATACAGCCCGCCAGGATGCTCTCGATTGTGCATCTGTAGAAGTTCGTGAGTGCTTTTGGTGACAAGCCGAATTTCTTCAGCCTCCTGAGATTGAAGAGGCGCTGCTGCGCCTTCTTCACGACGCTGTCAGTGTGAGTGGACCAATTCAGTTTGTCTGTGATGTGTATGCCGAGGAACTTAAAACTTGCTACCCTCTCCACTACTGTTCCATCGATGTGGATAGGGGGTGTTCCCTCTGCTGTTTCCTGAAGTCCACAATCATCTCCTTAGTTTTGTTGACGTTGAGTGTGAGGTTATTTTCCTGACACCACACTCCGAGGGCCCTCACCTCCTCCCTGTAGGCCGTCTCGTCGTTGTTGGTAATCAAGCCTACCACTGTTGTGTCGTCCGCAAACTTGATGATTGAGTTGGAGGCGTGCGTGGCCACGCAGTCGTGGGTGAACAGGGAGTACAGGAGAGGGCTCAGAACGCACCCTTGTGGGGCCCCGTGTTGAGGATCAGCGGGGAGGAGATGTTGTTGCCTACCCTCACCACCTGGGGGCGGCCCGTCAGGAAGTCCAGTACCCAGTTGCACAGGGCGGGGTCGAGACCCAGGGTCTCGAGCTTGATGACGAGCTTGGAGGGTACTATGGTGTTGAATGCCGAGCTGTAGTCGATGAACAGCATTCTCACATAGGTATTCCTCTTGTCCAGGTGGGTTAGGGCAGTGTGCAGTGTGGTTGAGATTGCATCGTCTGTGGACCTATTTGGGCGGTAAGCAAATTGGAGTGGGTCTAGGGTGTCAGGTAGGGTGGAGGTGATATGGTCCTTGACTAGTCTCTCAAAGCACTTCATGATGACGGAAGTGAGTGCTACGGGGCGGTAGTCGTTTAGCTCAGTTACCTTAGCTTTCTTGGGAACAAGAACAATGGTGGCCCTCTTGAAGCATGTGGGAACAGCAGACTGGTATAGGGATTGATTGAATATGTCCGTAAACACACCGGCCAGCTGGTCTGCGCATGCTCTGAGGGCGCGGCTGGGGATGCCGTCTGGGCCTGCAGCCTTGCGAGGGTTAACACGTTTAAATGTCTTACTCACCTCGGCTGCAGTGAAGGAGAGATTAAAACATGACTGGTGAAATGAATGGACCACTTTGTTGTAGGGAGTAGAGACTTCTTAGTCATAAGAGCACAACGTGATCAAAGCCTTAATAGAAAGGTATTGCTTTGTGTAGATTTCCACCCTGTGTAACGATTCTCGTTGGTGGAAGGAGAGGAGGACCAAAATGCAGCGTGGTAAGTGTTCGTCCTATTTTAATTGAACAAACTGAACACTACATAAAATAACAACGAAGAGAAAACGAAACAGTTCTGCCAGGTGAACCAGACACTAAACAGAAATTAAAAACCCCACAACCAAAATGGGGGGAAAACAGGCTACCTAAGTATGATTCTCAATCAGAGAGCACAAACGACACCTGCCTCTGTTTGAGAACCATACTAGGCAAAACACATAGAAATATAACAACATAGAAAAAAGAACACCAGGGTAGTGAACAACACTAGACCAGGGTAGTGAACAACACTAGACCAGGGTAGTGAACAACACTAGACCAGGGTAGTGAACAACATTAGACCAGGGTAGTGACAACACCCTCCCTTAGACCAGGGTAGTGAACAACACCCTCCCATAGACCAGGGTAGTGAACAACATTAGACCAGGGTAGTGACAACACCCTCCCTTAGACCAGGGTAGTGAACAACACTAGACCAGGGTAGTGACAACACCCTCCCTTAGACCAGGGTAGTGAACAACACTAGACCAGGGTAGTGACAACACCCTCCCTTAGACCAGGGTAGTGACAACACCCTCCCTTAGACCAGGGTAGTGACAACACCCTCCCTTAGACCAGGGTAGTGAACAACACTAGACCAGGGTAGTGAACAACACCCTCCCTTAGACCAGGGTAGTGTACAACACCCTCCCTTAGACCAGGGTAGTGACAACACCCTCCCTTAGACCAGGGTAGTGACAACACCCTCTCTTAGACCAGGGTAGTGACAACACCCTCCCTTAGACCAGGGTAGTGTACAACACCCTCCCTTAGACCAGGGTAGTGACAACACCCTCCCTTAGACCAGGGTAGTGACAACACCCTCCCTTAGACCAGGGTAGTGTACAACACTAGACCAGGGTAGTGAACAACACTAGACCAGGGTAGTGACCAACACCCTCCCTTAGACCAGGGTAGTGAACAACACTAGACCAGGGTAGTGAACAACACCCTCCCTTAGACCAGGGTAGTGAACAACACTAGACCAGGGTAGTGACAACACCCTCCCTTAGACCAGGGTAGTGAACAACACCCTCCCTTAGACCAGGGTAGTGAACAACATTAGACCAGGGTAGTGACAACACCCTCCCTTAGACCTGGGTAGTGACAACACCCTCCCTTAGACCAGGGTAGTGAACAACACTAGACCAGGGTAGTGAACAACACTAGACCAGGGTAGTGACCAACACTAGACCAGGGTAGTGAACAACACTAGACCAGGGTAGTGAACAACACCCTCCCTTAGACCAGGGTAGTGAACAACACTAGACCAGGGTAGTGAACAACACTAGACCAGGGTAGTGAACAACACTAGACCAGGGTAGGGAACAACATTAGACCAGGGTAGTGACAACACCCTCCCTTAGACCAGGGTAGTGAACAACACCCTCCCATAGACCAGGGTAGTGAACAACATTAGACCAGGGTAGTGACAACACCCTCCCTTAGACCAGGGTAGTGAACAACACCCTCCCTTAGACCAGGGTAGTGAACAACACTAGACCAGGGTAGTGACAACACCCTCCCTTAGACCAGGGTAGTGAACAACACTAGACCAGGGTAGTGACAACACCCTCCCTTAGACCAGGGTAGTGACAACACCCTCCCCTAGACCTCCCCTGTTACCACTACAGGACTATATCACTGTTACCACTACAGGACTATATCACTGATACCACTACATATCTACAGGACTATATCACTGATACCACTACAGGACTATATTACTGTTACCACTACAGGACTATATCACTGTTACCACTACAGGACTATATCACTGTTACCACTACAGGACTATATCACTGTTACCACTACAGGACTATATCACTGTTACCACTACAGGACTATATCACTGCTACCACTACATATCTACAGGACTATATCACTGATACCACTACAGGACTATATCACTGTTACCACTACAGGACTATATCACTGTTACCACTACAGGACTATATCACTGCTACCACTACATATCTACAGGACTATATCACTGTTACCACTACAGGACTATATCACTGTTACCACTACAGGACTATATCACTGTTACCACTACAGGACTATATCACTGTTACCACTACAGGACTATATCACTGTTACCACTACAGGACTATATCACTGTTACCACTACATATCTACATGACTATATCACTGTTACCACTACAGGACTATATCACTGTTACCACTACATATCTACATGACTATATCACTGTTACCACTACATATCTACAGGACTATATCACTGATACCACTACAGGACTATATCACTGATACCACTACAGGACTATATCACTGTTACCACTACAGGACTATATCACTGTTACCACTACAGGACTATATCACTGTTACCACTACAGGACTATATCACTGTTACCACTACAGGACTATATCACTGATACCACTACATATCTACAGGACTATATCACTGTTACCACTACAGGACTATATCACTGTTATCACTACAGGACTATATCACTGTTACCACTACAGGACTATATCACTGTTAGCACTACAGGACTATATCACTGATACCACTACAGGACTATATCACTGTTACCACTACAGGACTATATCACTGATACCACTACAGGACTATATCACTGATACCACTACAGGACTATATCACTGTTACCACTACAGGACTATATCACTGTTACCACTACAGGACTATATCACTGTTACCACTACAGGACTATATCACTGTTACCACTACAGGACTATATCACTGTTACCACTACAGGACTATATTACTGTTACCACTACAGGACTATATCACTGTTACCACTACAGGACTATATCACTGTTATCACTACAGGACTATATCACTGTTACCACTACATATCTACAGGACTATATCACTGATACCACTACAGGACTATATCACTGATACCACTACATATCTACAGGACTATATCACTGATACCACTACAGGACTATATCACTGATACCACTACAGGACTATATCACTGTTACCACTACAGGACTATATCACTGTTACCACTACAGGACTATATCACTGCTACCACTACATATCTACATGACTATATCACTGATACCACTACAGGACTATATCACTGTTACCACTACAGGACTATATCACTGTTACCACTACAGGACTATATCACTGTTACCACTACAGGACTATATCACTGTTACCACTACAGGACTATATCACTGTTACCACTACAGGACTATATCACTGTTACCACTACAGGACTATATCACTGATACCACTACAGGACTATATCACTGTTACCACTACAGGACTATATCACTGATACCACTACAGGACTATATTACTGTTACCACTACAGGACTATATCACTGATACCACTACAGGACTATATCACTGATACCACTACAGAACTATATTACTGTTACCACTACAGGACTATATCACTGATACCACTACAGGACTATATCACTGTTACCACTACAGGACTATATCACTGTTACCACTACAGGACTATATCACTGTTACCACTACAGGACTATATCACTGATACCACTACAGGACTATATCACTGTTACCACTACAGGACTATATCACTGATACCACTACAGGACTATATTACTGTTACCACTACAGGACTATATCACTGATACCACTACAGGACTATATCACTGATACCACTACAGGACTATATTACTGTTACCACTACAGGACTATATCACTGATACCACTACAGGACTATATCACTGTTACCACTACAGGACTATATCACTGTTACCACTACAGGACTATATCACTGTTACCACTACAGGACTATATCACTGTTACCACTACATATCTACAGGACTATATCACTGTTACCACTACAGGACTATATCACTGTTACCACTACATATCTACAGGACTATATCACTGTTACCACTACAGGACTATATCACTGATACCACTACATATCTACATGACTATATCACTGATACCACTACAGGACTATATCACTGTTACCACTACATATCTACAGGACTATATCACTGTTACCACTACAGGACTATATCACTGATACCACTACAGGACTATATCACTGTTACCACTACATATCTACAGGACTATATCACTGTTATCACTACAGGACTATATCACTGTTACCACTACATATCTACAGGACTATATCACTGATACCACTACAGGACTATATCACTGATACCACTACATATCTACAGGACTATATCACTGATACCACTACAGGACTATATCACTGATACCACTACAGGACTATATTACTGTTATCACTACAGGACTATATCACTGTTACCACTACATATCTACAGGACTATATCACTGATACCACTACAGGACTATATCACTGATACCACTACAGGACTATATCACTGTTACCACTACAGGACTATATCACTGTTACCACTACAGGACTATATCACTGTTACCACTACATATCTACAGGACTATATCACTGATACCACTACAGGACTATATCACTGTTACCACTACAGGACTATATCACTGTTACCACTACATATCTACAGGACTATATCACTGATACCACTACAGGACTATATCACTGTTACCACTACAGGACTATATCACTGTTACCACTACAGGACTATATCACTGTTATCACTACAGGACTATATCACTGTTACCACTACAGGACTATATCACTGATACCACTACATATCTACAGGACTATATCACTGATACCACTACATATCTACAGGACTATATCACTGTTACCACTACAGGACTATATCACTGCTACCACTACAGGACTATATTACTGTTATCACTACAGGACTATATCACTGATACCACTACAGGACTATATCACTGTTACCACTACAGGACTATATCACTGTTACCACTACAGGACTATATCACTGTTACCACTACAGGACTATATCACTGTTACCACTACAGGACTATATCACTGTTACCACTACATATCTACAGGACTATATCACTGTTACCACTACAGGACTATATCACTGCTACCACTACATATCTACAGGACTATATCACTGATACCACTACAGGACTATATCACTGTTACCACTACAGGACTATATCACTGTTACCACTACAGGACTATATCACTGTTACCACTACATATCTACATGACTATATCACTGTTACCACTACAGGACTATATCACTGTTACCACTACATATCTACAGGACTATATCACTGTTACCACTACATATCTACAGGACTATATCACTGATACCACTACAGGACTATATCACTGATACCACTACAGGACTATATCACTGATACCACTACAGGACTATATCACTGTTACCACTACAGGACTATATCACTGTTACCACTACAGGACTATATCACTGTTACCACTACAGGACTATATCACTGTTACCACTACATATCTATAGGACTATATCACTGTTACCACTACAGGACTATATCACTGATACCACTACAGGACTATATCACTGTTACCACTACAGGACTATATCACTGTTACCACTACAGGACTATATCACTGATACCACTACAGGACTATATCACTGATACCACTACAGGACTATATCACTGTTACCACTACAGGACTATATCACTGTTACCACTACAGGACTATATTACTGTTACCACTACATATCTACAGGACTATATCACTGTTATCACTACAGGACTATATCACTGTTACCACTACATATCTACAGGACTATATCACTGTTATCACTACAGGACTATATCACTGATACCACTACATATCTACAGGACTATATCACTGTTACCACTACAGGACTATATTACTGTTACCACTACAGGACTATATCACTGTTACCACTACAGGACTATATCACTGTTATCACTACAGGACTATATCACTGTTACCACTACAGGACTATATCACTGATACCACTACATATCTACAGGACTATATCACTGTTACCACTACAGGACTATATCACTGTTATCACTACAGGACTATATCACTGTTACCACTACAGGACTATATCACTGTTAGCACTACAGGACTATATCACTGATACCACTACAGGACTATATCACTGTTACCACTACAGGACTATATCACTGATACCACTACAGGACTATATCACTGTTACCACTACAGGACTATATCACTGATACCACTACAGGACTATATCACTGATACCACTACAGGACTATATCACTGTTACCACTACAGGACTATATCACTGATACCACTACAGGACTATATCACTGTTACCACTACAGGACTATATCACTGTTACCACTACAGGACTATATCACTGTTACCACTACAGGACTATATCACTGTTACCACTACAGGACTATATCACTGTTACCACTACAGGACTATATCACTGTTACCACTACAGGACTATATCACTGTTACCACTACATATCTACAGGACTATATCACTGTTACCACTACAGGACTATATCACTGTTACCACTACATATCTACAGGACTATATCACTGTTACCACTACAGGACTATATCACTGTTACCACTACATATCTACATGACTATATCACTGTTACCACTACAGGACTATATCACTGTTACCACTACATATCTACATGACTATATCACTGTTACCACTACAGGACTATATCACTGTTACCACTACATATCTACATGACTATATCACTGTTACCACTACAGGACTATATCACTGTTACCACTACATATCTACAGGACTATATCACTGATACCACTACAGGACTATATCACTGTTACCACTACAGGACTATATCACTGTTACCACTACAGGACTATATCACTGTTACCACTACAGGACTATATCACTGTTACCACTACAGGACTATATCACTGATACCACTACATATCTACAGGACTATATCACTGTTACCACTACAGGACTATATCACTGTTACCACTACATATCTACAGGACTATATTACTGTTATCACTACAGGACTATATCACTGATACCACTACATATCTACAGGACTATATCACTGTTACCACTACAGGACTATATCACTGTTATCACTACAGGACTATATCACTGTTACCACTACAGGACTATATCACTGTTAGCACTACAGGACTATATCACTGATACCACTACAGGACTATATCACTATTACCACTACAGGACTATATCACTGATACCACTACAGGACTATATCACTGATACCACTACAGGACTATATCACTGATACCACTACAGGACTATATCACTGTTACCACTACAGGACTATATCACTGATACCACTACAGGACTATATCACTGTTACCACTACAGGACTATATCACTGTTACCACTACAGGACTATATCACTGTTACCACTACAGGACTATATCACTGTTACCACTACAGGACTATATCACTGATACCACTACAGGACTATATCACTGTTACCACTACAGGACTATATCACTGATACCACTACAGGACTATATCACTGATACCACTACAGGACTATATCACCGTTACCACTACAGGACTATATCACTGTTACCACTGCAGGACTATATCATTGCTACCACTACATGACTATATCACTGTTACCACTACAGGACTATATCACTGATACCACTACAGGACTATATCATTGTTACCACTACAGGACTATATCATTGCTACCACTACATATCTACATGACTATATCACTGATACCACTACAGGACTATATCACTGTTACCACTACATATCTACATGACTATATCACTGTTACCACTACAGGACTATATCATTGCTACCACTACATATCTACATGACTATATCACTGTTACCACTACAGGACTATATCACTGATACCACTACAGGACTATATCACTGTTACCACTACAGGACTATATCACTGATACCACTACAGGACTATATCACTGATACCACTACAGGACTATATCACTGTTACCACTACAGGACTATATCACTGTTACCACTACAGGACTATATCACTGTTACCACTACAGGACTATATCATTGCTACCACTACATATCTACATGACTATATCACTGATACCACTACAGGACTATATCACTGTTACCACTACATATCTACATGACTATATCACTGTTACCACTACAGGACTATATCATTGCTACCACTACATATCTACATGACTATATCACTGTTACCACTACAGGACTATATCACTGATACCACTACAGGACTATATCACTGTTACCACTACAGGACTATATCACTGATACCACTACAGGACTATATCACTGATACCACTACAGGACTATATCACTGTTACCACTACAGGACTATATCACTGTTACCACTACAGGACTATATCACTGTTACCACTACAGGACTATATCACTGATACCACTACATATCTACAGGACTATATCACTGTTACCACTACAGGACTATATCACTGTTACCACTACATATCTACAGGACTATATTACTGTTATCACTACAGGACTATATCACTGATACCACTACATATCTACAGGACTATATCACTGTTACCACTACAGGACTATATCACTGTTATCACTACAGGACTATATCACTGTTACCACTACAGGACTATATCACTGTTAGCACTACAGGACTATATCACTGATACCACTACAGGACTATATCACTATTACCACTACAGGACTATATCACTGATACCACTACAGGACTATATCACTGATACCACTACAGGACTATATCACTGATACCACTACAGGACTATATCACTGTTACCACTACAGGACTATATCACTGATACCACTACAGGACTATATCACTGTTACCACTACAGGACTATATCACTGTTACCACTACAGGACTATATCACTGTTACCACTACAGGACTATATCACTGTTACCACTACAGGACTATATCACTGATACCACTACAGGACTATATCACTGTTACCACTACAGGACTATATCACTGATACCACTACAGGACTATATCACTGATACCACTACAGGACTATATCACCGTTACCACTACAGGACTATATCACTGTTACCACTGCAGGACTATATCATTGCTACCACTACATGACTATATCACTGTTACCACTACAGGACTATATCACTGATACCACTACAGGACTATATCATTGTTACCACTACAGGACTATATCATTGCTACCACTACATATCTACATGACTATATCACTGATACCACTACAGGACTATATCACTGTTACCACTACATATCTACATGACTATATCACTGTTACCACTACAGGACTATATCATTGCTACCACTACATATCTACATGACTATATCACTGTTACCACTACAGGACTATATCACTGATACCACTACAGGACTATATCACTGTTACCACTACAGGACTATATCACTGATACCACTACAGGACTATATCACTGATACCACTACAGGACTATATCACTGTTACCACTACATGACTATATCACTGATACCACTACAGGACTATATCACTGTTACCACTACAGGACTATATCACTGTTACCACTACAGGACTATATCACTGTTATCACTACATATCTACAGGACTATATCACTGTTACCACTACATATCTATAGGACTATATCACTGTTACCACTACAGGACTATATCACTGTTACCACTACAGGACTATATCACTGTTACCACTACAGGACTATATTAATGTTACCACTACAGGACTATATCACTGTTACCACTACAGGACTATATCATTGTTACCACTACAGGACTATATCACTGTTACCACTACAGGACTATATCACTGTTACCACTACATATCTACAGGACTATATCACTGTTATCACTACAGGACTATATCACTGTTACCACTACATATCTACAGGACTATATCACTGTTATCACTACAGGACTATATCACTGTTACCACTACAGGACTATATCACTGTTACCACTACAGGACTATATCACTGTTATCACTACAGGACTATATCACTGTTACCACTACATATCTACAGGACTATATCACTGTTACCACTACAGGACTATATCACTGTTACCACTACAGGACTATATCACTGTTACCACTACATATCTACAGGACTATATCACTGTTACCACTACAGGACTATACCACTGCTACCAATACATATCTACAGGACTATACCACTGCTACCACTACAGGACTATATCACTGCTACCACTACAGGACTATATCACTGCTATCCCTTTCCTTACTACAGGTCTATAGCATTGCTACACACTGACATGTCAAGGTGCTCTCTATATATGATTACTACATGTAAGTATTGTATTTATCCCCTGCTAGGGGTATAGGCTAATCCAGTCCCTGTAATGGCTAATGGCTAGCTAACCCAGCCCCTGCTACGGCTAACAGATAGCTAACCCACCTCCTGCTATGGCTAACAGCTCGTTAACACAGCCCCTGCTATGGCTAATAGCTAGCTAACCTAGCCCCTGCTATGGCTAACAGCTAGCTAACCCAGCCCCTGCTATGGCTAATAGCTACCTAACCTATCCCCTGCAATGGCTAATAGCTAGCTAATCCAGCCCCTGCTATGGCTAATAGCTAGCTACCCCAGCCCCTGCTATGGCTAATAGCTAGCTAACCCAGTTCCTGCTATGGCTAACAGCTAGCTAACCCAGTCTCTGCTATGGCTAACAGCTAGCTAACCCAGTCTCTGCTATGGCTAACAGCTAGCTAACCCAGTTCCTGCTATGGTTAACAGCTAGCTAACCCAGTCTCTGCTATGGCTAACAGCTAGCTAACCCAGTCTCTGCTATGGCTAACAGCTAGCTAACCCAGACACTCACTTAACATGGCTTATGAATACATATGCCAAATACAAAACGTAATTGTCTGTGAAAAATAATAAAACATTTCAAAGAAAACATTGAGGCTGTCAGCCACTGTCAGCAATTACTTAACCCACAAATATTAAAATGTGTGGTTTGGACTGAGAGTCTTGTGATCTGCTGAGCAGCTGTAGGAATGTATGTATATTGAGTCCCAAATGGCATCCTATTCTCTACATAGTGCACTTCTTTGTGCCCATGGGCCCTGGTAAAAAAAAAGTAGTGCAATATATACAGATGTAGGAGATTAATTTGAACAGTATTTTATTGCTTAGAATGTTCCTGCATGGAAATGATTTACATGAATTCACTGAAAACCCGCTGTTCTATTACGAGTATTGCACTTTTCATGTAGCCTACTTGTGTCCAGCTAATCACCTAACCACTGATCAGGCAATGTTATGGACTAAACGATCAAATCCTGTTGCTGTCGGATTATTTTGCTGCAACAATACTGGTCAAATTAAGATCCAACATCGGTAGGTAATAGGGTGCCATTTGGGACATACGTTAGTTCTCCCTCCCGGTGATAGAAGAAGATGAAGAAGATGAAGAAGACGAAGATAGATAAATCAATAGAAGAAACTGTAGCACCGGCAGAAATGGAGAGCTCAGCCCTCAACAATATATAAACATATCATTTCATTAAAGGATGAGTTCTGTTTGTGTATGGTTGAAATTACAGGGAACATGGATTCAGATTGTAGTATTGGGTTACTCTGTTCGGGAACCAAAGCTATAACCCACCCCCTCCCCAATACTGAACTGGCGGACCGCGGTTCGTATCCGTACTCAGTCGGGCTTCTACCCCTGGTATAATATAAACACACGTAAGACAAATAAATAATAAATGTGTAGATCTGCAAGAAATTAGCTTTAAAACTGCACAATATTCTCTCCGGCCAACAAGCGGGGTGTGTGGTCGAATGGGTTCCTAGGTGGGGATTTGTTACATCAGTGTCTTGTCAACAATTTAAAAAGCTCCAATCCATCCCACAAGTATTAACTGTTGAGTAAAATGTTATCGGCAAGTTAACCAAACTGACAGAAAATTGGCTTGTCCCCAGACCATACATCTGACCTGTCCCCAGACCATACATCTGACCTGTCCCCAGACCATACATCTGGCTTGTCCCCAGACCGTACATCTGGCTTGTCCCCAGACCATACATCTGGCCTGTCCCCAGACCGTACATCTGGCTTGTCCCCAGACCATACATCTGGCTTGTCCCCAGACCATACATCTGGCTTGTCCCCAGACCACACATCTGGCTTGTCCCCAGACCACACATCTGGCTTGTCCCCAGACCATACATCTGGCTTGTCCCCAGACCATACATCTGGCTTGTCCCCAGACCACACATCTGGCTTGTCCCCAGACCACACATCTGGCTTGTCCCCAGACCACACATCTGGCTTGTCCCCAGACCACACATCTGGCTTGTCCCCAGACCACACATCTGGCTTGTCCCCAGACCACACATCTGGCTTGTCCCCAGACCATATATCTGGCTTGTCCCCAGACCACACATCTGACCTGTCCCCACATCTGGCTTGTCCCCAGACCATTCCTCTGGCGGGTCCCCAGACCATACATCTGACCTGTCCCCAGACCACACATCTGGCTTGTCCCCAGACCACACATCTGGCTTGTCCCCAGACCATACATCTGGCTTGTCCCCAGACCACACATCTGGCTTGTCCCCAGACCATACATCTGGCTTGTCCCCAGACCACACATCTGGCTTGTCCCCAGACCACACATCTGGCTTGTCCCCAGACCACACATCTGGCTTGTCCCCAGACCACACATCTGGCTTGTCCCCAGACCACACATCTGGCTTGTCCCCAGACCATACATCTGGCTTGTCCCCAGACCACACATCTGACCTGTCCCCACATCTGGCTTGTCCCCAGACCATTCCTCTGGCGGGTCGCCAGACCATACATCTGACCTGTCCCCAGACCACACATCTGGCTTGTCCCCAGACCATACATCTGGCTTGTCCCCAGACCATACATCTGACCTGTCCCCAGACCATACATCTGACCTGTCCCCAGACCATACATCTGGCTTGTCCCCAGACCACACATCTGGCTTGTCCCCAGACCATACATCTGGCTTGTCCCCAGACCATACATCTGGCTTGTCCCCAGACCATACATCTGACCTGTCCCCAGACCACACATCTGACCTGTCCCCAGACCACACATCTGGCTTGTCCCCAGACCACACATCTGGCTTGTCCCCAGACCATACATCTGACCTGTCCCCAGACCACACATCTGACCTGTCCCCAGACCATACATCTGGCTTGTCCCCAGACCACACATCTGGCTTGTCCCCAGACCACACATCTGGCTTGTCCCCAGACCACACATCTGGCTTGTCCCCAGACCATACATCTGGCTTGTCCCCAGACCATACATCTGGCTTGTCCCCAGACCATACATCTGGCTTGTCCCCAGACCATACATCTGACCTGTCCCCAGACCACACATCTGACCTGTCCCCAGACCACACATCTGGCTTGTCCCCAGACCACACATCTGGCTTGTCCCCAGACCATACATCTGACCTGTCCCCAGACCACACATCTGACCTGTCCCCAGACCATACATCTGGCTTGTCCCCAGACCACACATCTGGCTTGTCCCCAGACCACACATCTGGCTTGTCCCCAGACCACACATCTGGCTTGTCCCCAGACCATACATCTGGCTTGTCCCCAGACCATACATATGGCTTGTCCCCAGACCACACATCTGGCTTGTCCCCACACCATACATCTGGCTTGTCCCCAGACCATACATCTGGCTTGTCCCCAGACCACACATCTGGCTTGTCCCCAGACCACACATCTGGCTTGTCCCCAGACCACACATCTGGCTTGTCCCCAGACCATACATCTGGCTTGTCCCCAGACCACACATCTGGCTTGTCCCCAGACCACACATCTGGCTTGTCCCCAGACCATACATCTGGCTTGTCCCCAGACCATACATCTGGCTTGTCCCCAGACCACACATCTGGCTTGTCCCCAGACCACACATCTGGTATTTAAATGTATTGCCAGCTAGTTAAGTCAAATCTGCCGTTCTGTCCCTGAACAAGGCAGTTAACCCTAACTGTTCCCCGGTAGGCCGTCATTATTAATAAGAATTTGTTCTTCACTGACTTGGTTAAATAAAGGTTGAACAAAGGTTCAATAAAATAAAGAAAATGTAAATTAGTCTTTTAGAACAAGCTACATCCAATCCAGCAATAAGACTAGGTCAGTCAGCTACATCCAATCCAGACTAGGTCAGTCAGCTACATCCAATCCAGACTAGGTCAGTCAGCTACATCCAATCCAGTAATAAACTACACAACCAGACTAGGTCAGTCAGCTACCAGACACTAAACTACACAACCAGACTAGGTCAGTCAGCTACCAGTACAGACTAGGTCAGTCAGCTACATCCAATCCAGACTAGGTCAGTCAGCTACATCCAATCCAGACTAGGTCAGTCAGCTACATCCAATCCAGACTAGGTCAGTCAGCTACATCCAATCCAGACTAGGTCAGTCAGCTACCAGACACTAAACTACACAACCAGACTAGGTCAGTCAGCTACCAGTACAGACTAGCTCAGTCAGCTACATCCAATCCAGACTAGGTCAGTCAGCTACATCCAATCCAGACTAGGTCAGTCAGCTACATCCAATCCAGTAATAAACTACACAACCAGACTAGGTCAGTCAGCTACCAGACACTAAACTACACAACCAGACTAGGTCAGTCAGCTACCAGACACTAAACTACACAACCAGACTAGGTCAGTCAGCTACCAGTACAGACTAGGTCAGTCAGCTACCAGACACTAAACTACACAACCAGACTAGGTCAGTCAGCTACCAGTACAGACTAGGTCAGTCAGCTACCAGACACTAAACTACACAACCAGACTAGGTCAGTCAGCTACCAGACACTAAACTACACAACCAGACTAGGTCAGTCAGCTACCAGACACTAAACTACACAACCAGACTAGGTCAGTCAGCTACCAGACACTAAACTACACAACCAGACTAGGTCAGTCAGCTACCAGACACTAAACTGGATCAGACTACTGTAGAACACCAGACTAGATCAGACTACTGTAGAACACCAGGTTAGATCAGACTACTGTAGAACACCAGGTTAGATCAGACTACTGTAGAACACCAGGCTAGATCAGACTGCTGTAGAACACCAGGTTAGATCAGACTACTGTAGAACACCAGACTAGATCAGACTACTGTAGAACACCAGACTAGATCAGACTACTGTAGAACACCAGACTAGATCAGACTACTGTAGAACACCAGACTAGATCAGACTACTGTAGAACACCAGACTAGATCAGACTACTGTAGAACACCAGGTTAGATCAGACTACTGTAGAACACCAGACTAGATCAGACTACTGTAGAACACCAGACTAGATCAGACTACTGTAGAACACCAGACTAGATCAGACTACTGTAGAACACCAGACTAGATCAGACTACTGTAGAACACCAGGTTAGATCAGACTACTGTAGAACACCAGACTAGATCAGACTACTGTAGAACACCAGACTAGATCAGACTACTGTAGAACACCAGGTTAGATCAGACTACTGTAGAACACCAGACTAGATCAGACTACTGTAGAACACCAGGTTAGATCAGACTACTGTAGAACACCAGACTAGATCAGACTACTGTAGAACACCAGGTTAGATCAGACTACTGTAGAACACCAGGTTAGATCAGACTACTGTAGAACACCAGAACACCAGACTAGATCAGACTACTGTAGAACACCAGGTAGATCAGACTCAGACTCAGACTACTGTAGAACACCAGACTAGATCAGACTACTGTAGAACACCAGGTTAGATCAGACTACTGTAGAACACCAGGTTAGATCAGACTACTGTAGAACACCAGGTTAGATCAGACTGCTGTAGAACACCAGACTAGATCAGACTACTGTAGAACACCAGGTTAGATCAGACTACTGTAGAACACCAGGTTAGATCAGACTACTGTAGAACACCAGGTTAGATCAGACTACTGACTAGAACACCAGGTTAGATCAGACTACTGTAGAACACCAGGTTAGATCAGACTACTGTAGAACACCAGACTAGATCAGACTACTGTAGAACACCAGGTTAGATCAGACTACTGTAGAACACCAGGTTAGATCAGACTACTGTAGAACACCAGACTAGATCAGACTACTGTAGAACACCAGGTTAGATCAGACTACTGTAGAACACCAGACTAGATCAGACTACTGTAGAACACCAGGTTAGATCAGACTACTGTAGAACACCAGGTTAGATCAGACTACTGTAGAACACCAGACTAGATCAGACTACTGTAGAACACCAGGTTAGATCAGACTACTGTAGAACACCAGACTAGATCAGACTACTGTAGAACACCAGACTAGATCATACTGTAGAACACCAGGTTAGATCAGACTGCTGTAGAACACCAGGTTAGATCAGACTGCTGTAGAACACCAGGTTAGATCAGACTGCTGTAGAACACCAGGTTAGATCAGACTACTGTAGAACACCAGGCTAGATCAGACTACTGTAGAACACCAGGTTAGATCAGACTACTGTAGAACACCAGACTAGATCAGACTACTGTAGAACACCAGACTAGATCAGACTGCTGTAGAACACCAGGTTAGATCAGACTACTGTAGAACACCAGGTTAGATCAGACTGCTGTAGAACACCAGACTAGATCAGACTACTGTAGAACACCAGACTAGATCAGACTACTGTAGAACACCAGGTTAGATCAGACTGTAGAACACCAGGTTAGATCAGACTACTGTAGAACACCAGGCTAGATCAGACTACTGTAGAACACCAGGTTAGATCAGACTACTGTAGAACACCAGGCTAGATCAGACTGCTGTAGAACACCAGGCTAGATCAGACTGCTGTAGAACACCAGGCTAGATCAGACTACTGTAGAACACCAGGTTAGATCAGACTGCTGTAGAACACCAGGTTAGATCAGACTACTGTAGAACACCAGGTTAGATCAGACTACTGTAGAACACCAGGCTGTAGAACACCAGGCTAGATCAGACTGATGTAGAACACCAGGTTAGATCAGACTACTGTAGAACACCAGGTTAGATCAGACTACTGTAGAACACCAGGCTGTAGAACACCAGGTTAGATCAGACTGCTGTAGAACACCAGGTTAGATCAGACTACTGTAGAACACCAGGTTAGATCAGACTACTGTAGAACACCAGGCTGTAGAACACCAGGTTAGATCAGACTACTGTAGAACACCAGACTAGATCAGACTACTGTAGAACACCAGACTAGATCATACTGTAGAACACCAGGTTAGATCAGACTGCTGTAGAACACCAGGTTAGATCAGACTGCTGTAGAACACCAGGTTAGATCAGACTGCTGTAGAACACCAGGTTAGATCAGACTACTGTAGAACACCAGGCTAGATCAGACTACTGTAGAACACCAGGTTAGATCAGACTACTGTAGAACACCAGACTAGATCAGACTACTGTAGAACACCAGACTAGATCAGACTGCTGTAGAACACCAGGTTAGATCAGACTACTGTAGAACACCAGGTTAGATCAGACTGCTGTAGAACACCAGACTAGATCAGACTACTGTAGAACACCAGACTAGATCAGACTACTGTAGAACACCAGACTGTAGAACACCAGGTTAGATCAGACTACTGTAGAACACCAGGCTAGATCAGACTACTGTAGAACACCAGGTTAGATCAGACTACTGTAGAACACCAGGCTAGATCAGACTGCTGTAGAACACCAGGCTAGATCAGACTGCTGTAGAACACCAGGCTAGATCAGACTACTGTAGAACACCAGGTTAGATCAGACTGCTGTAGAACACCAGGTTAGATCAGACTACTGTAGAACACCAGGTTAGATCAGACTACTGTAGAACACCAGGCTGTAGAACACCAGGCTAGATCAGACTGATGTAGAACACCAGGTTAGATCAGACTACTGTAGAACACCAGGTTAGATCAGACTACTGTAGAACACCAGGCTGTAGAACACCAGGTTAGATCAGACTGCTGTAGAACACCAGGTTAGATCAGACTACTGTAGAACACCAGGTTAGATCAGACTACTGTAGAACACCAGGCTGTAGAACACCAGGTTAGATCAGACTGCTGTAGAACACCAGGCTAGATCAGACTACTGTAGAACACCAGGCTAGATCAGACTACTGTAGAACACCAGGTTAGATCAGACTACTGTAGAACACCAGGCTAGATCAGACTGCTGTAGAACACCAGGCTAGATCAGACTGCTGTAGAACACCAGGCTAGATCAGACTACTGTAGAACACCAGGTTAGATCAGACTGCTGTAGAACACCAGGTTAGATCAGACTACTGTAGAACACCAGGTTAGATCAGACTACTGTAGAACACCAGGCTGTAGAACACCAGGCTAGATCAGACTGATGTAGAACACCAGGTTAGATCAGACTACTGTAGAACACCAGGTTAGATCAGACTACTGTAGAACACCAGGTTAGATCAGACTACTGTAGAACACCAGGCTAGATCAGACTACTGTAGAACACCAGACTAGATCAGACTGCTGTAGAACACCAGACTAGATCAGACTACTGTAGAACACCAGGTTAGATCAGACTACTGTAGAACACCAGGTTAGATCAGACTGCTGTAGAACACCAGACTAGATCAGACTACTGTAGAACACCAGGCTAGATCAGACTACTGTAGAACACCAGGTTAGATCAGACTGCTGTAGAACACCAGGCTAGATCAGACTACTGTAGAACACCAGGCTAGATCAGAATACTATAGAACACCAGGCTAGATCAGACTACTGTAGAACACCAGGCTGTAGAACACCAAGTTAGATCAGACTACTGTATAACACCAGGTTAGATCAGACTACTGTAGAACACCAGGCTAGATCAGACTACTGTAGAACACCAGGCTAGATCAGACTGCTGTAGAACACCAGACTAGATCAGACTACTGTAGAACACCAGACTAGATCAGACTACTGTAGAACACCAGGCTAGATCAGACTACTGTAGAACACCAGGCTAGATCAGACTACTGTAGAACACCAGGTTAGATCAGACTGCTGTAGAACACCAGGTTAGATCAGACTACTGTAGAACACCAGGTTATATCAGACTACTGTAGAACACCAGGTTAGATCAGACTACTGTAGAACACCAGGCTGTAGAACACCAGGTTAGATCAGACTACTGTAGAACACCAGGTTAGATCAGACTGCTGTAGAACACCAGACTAGATCAGACTACTGTAGAACACCAGACTAGATCAGACTACTGTAGAACACCAGGTTAGATCAGACTGCTGTAGAACACCAGGTTAGATCAGACTACTGTAGAACACCAGGTTAGATCAGACTACTGTAGAACACCAGGCTAGATCAGACTACTGTAGAACACCAGGTTAGATCAGACTGCTGTAGAACACCAGGTTAGATCAGACTACTGTAGAACACCAGGTTAGATCAGACTGCTGTAGAAACCAGACTAGATCAGACTGCTGTAGAACACCAGGTTAGATCAGACTACTGTAGAACAACAGGTTAGTTCAGACTGCTGTAGAACACCAGACTAGATCAGACTGCTGTAGAACACCAGGCTAGATCAGACTGCTGTAGAACACCAGACTAGATCAGACTACTGTAGAACACCAGACTAGATCAGACTACTGTAGAACATCAGGCTAGATCAGACTACTGTAGAACACCAGACTAGATCAGACTGCTGTAGAACACCAGACTAGATCAGACTGCTGTAGAACACCAGACTAGATCATACTGTAGAACACCAGGTTAGATCAGACTGCTGTAGAACACCAGGTTAGATCAGACTGCTGTAGAACACCAGGTTAGATCAGACTGCTGTAGAACACCAGGTTAGATCAGACTACTGTAGAACACCAGACTAGATCAGACTACTGTAGAACACCAGACTAGATCAGACTACTGTAGAACACCAGACTAGATCAGACTACTGTAGAACACCAGGTTAGATCAGACTACTGTAGAACACCAGGCTAGATCAGACTACTGTAGAACACCAGGCTAGATCAGACTACTGTAGAACACCAGACTAGATCAGACTACTGTAGAACACCAGGTTAGATCAGACTACTGTAGAACACCAGGCTAGATCAGACTGCTGTAGAACACCAGACTAGATCAGACTGCTGTAGAACACCAGGTTAGATCAGACTACTGTAGAACACCAGGCTAGATCAGACTGCTGTAGAACACCAGACTAGATCAGACTGCTGTAGAACACCAGACTAGATCAGACTACTGTAGAACACCAGGTTAGATCAGACTACTGTAGAACACCAGGCTAGATCAGACTGCTGTAAAACACCAGACTAGATCAGACTGCTGTAGAACACCAGGCTAGATCAGACTACTGTAGAACACCAGACTAGATCAGACTGCTGTAGAACACCAGACTAGATCAGACTACTGTAGAACACCAGGTTAGATCAGACTACTGTAGAACACCAGGCTAGATCAGACTGCTGTAAAACAGCAGACTAGATCAGACTGCTGTAGAACACCAGGTTAGATCAGACTACTGTAGAACACCAGGCTAGATCAGACTACTGTAGAACACCAGGTTAGATCAGACTACTGTAGAACACCAGGCTAGATCAGACTGCTGTAGAACACCAGACTAGATCAGACTGCTGTAGAACACCAGGTTAGATCAGACTACTGTAGAACACCAGGCTAGATAAGACTGCTGTAGAACACCAGGCTAGATCAGACTACTGTAGAACACCAGCAGCAGATCCTAAGCAGATATGCTCTGTGATTCAAGTCTGTTTTTTTTACAGTGACATGAAGTATCAATCTTTCAACCTCATTACTTTTCCTTCTGCCAGCCACCGTGGAGCCAGGAGCCAGGGGGAACCAGGGGTTCGCAAGGGGCTCTGGCGGACAGCCACCCGATAACAGTGTGCCTCGACTGGGACTGACTCTGCCTCTGGGCCGCATAGCCTGGAGCTACTGGGACTGTCAGTGCTGGGATGTGAGTTCAACTGAACTTGTGTGAGGGAGTGTGTGTGTGTGCGCGTGTGTGTGTGTGTGTGTGTGTGTGTGTGTGTGTGTGCTTGAGTGTGTGTGTGTGTGTGTGTGTGCTTGAGTGTGTGTGTGTGTGTGTGTGTGTGTGTGTGCTTGAGTGGGGGGGGTTCTACTGATGGGAGTTGAACTCCACAGCCTCCCTCAGCTCCACTTCTCTTACCACTGTTACGCACCCCAGCCATGGAAATGACATTCTTGAAATTACTGCTAATGCATAAGTGTGTGTGTGGGTTGGGGTGGGGGGGGCGTCGTGTGTGTGTGTGTGTGTGTGTGGGTTGGGGTGGGGGGCGTCGTGTGTGTGCATGTGTGTGTGTGTGTGGGTTGGGGTGGGGGGCGTCGTGTGTGTGTGTGTGTGTGTGTGGGTTGGGGTGGGGGCGTCGTGTGTGTGTATGTGTGTGTGTGTGGGTTGGGGTGGGGGGCGTGTGTGTGTGTGTGTGTGTGTGTGTGTGTGTGGGGGGTTGGGGTGGGGGCGTGAACAGTGTGTGTGCATGTGTGTGTGTGTGTGTGTGGGTTGGGGTGGGGGCGTCTGTGTGTGTGTGTGTGTGTGGGGTGGGGGGGGGCGTTGTGTGTGTGTATGTGTGTGTGTGTGGGTTGGGGGTGGGGGCGTCGTGTGTGTGTGTGTGTGTGTGTGTGTGGGGGGGAAACGTGTGTGTGCATGTGTGTGTGTGTGTGGGTTGGGGTGGGGGGGGCGTCGTGTGTGTGCATAAGTGTGTGTGTGGGTTGGGGTGGGGGGGCGCGTGTGTGTGTGTGTGTGGGGGGGGCGTCGTGTGTGTGTGTGTGTGTGTGTGTGGGTTGGGGTGGGGGGCGTGTGTGTGTGTGTGGGGGGGGGTGGGGGGCGTCGTGTGTGTGTATGTGTGTGTGTGTGGGTTGGGGTGGGGGCGTCGTGTGTGTGTGTGTTTGTGGGGGTTGGGTGGGGGCGTCGTGTGTGTGCATGTGTGTGTGTGTGGGTTGGGGTGGGGGGCGTCGTGTGTGTGTATGTGTGTGTGTGTGGGTTGGGGTGGGGGGCGTCGTGTGTGTGTGTGTGTTTGTGGGGGGTTGGGGTGGGGGCGTCATGTGTGTGTGTGTGTGGGTTGGGGTGGGGGCGTCGTGTGTGTGCATGTGTGTGTGTGTGGGTTGGGGTGGGGGCGCGCGTGTGTGTGCATGTGTGTGTGGGTTGGGGGCGTCGTGTGTGTGCATGTGTGTGTGTGTGGGTTGGGGTGGGGGCGTCGTGTGTGTGCATGTGTGTGTGTGTTGGGGGTGGGGGCGTCGTGTGTGTGCATGTGTGTGTGGGTTGGGGTGGGGGCGTCGTGTGTGTGCATGTGTGTGTGTGGGTTGGGGTGGGGGGCGTGTGTGTGCATAAGTGTGTGTGGGTTGGGGTGGGGGGCGTCCGTGTGTGTGTGTGTGTGTGGGGGGGGCGTCGTGTGTGTGCATGTGTGTGTGTGTGGGTTGGGGTGGGGGGCGTCGTGTGTGTGTGGGGGGGGGGGGCGTGTGTGTGTGTATGTGTGTGTGTGTGGGTTGGGGTGGGGGGCGTGTGTGTGTGTGTGTGTTTGTGGGGTTGGGGTGGGGGCGCGTGTGTGTGCATGTGTGTGTGTGTGTGGGTTGGGGTGGGGGGCGTCGTGTGTGTGTATGTGTGTGTGTGTGGGTTGGGGTGGGGGGCGTCGTGTGTGTGTGTGTTTGTGGGGGTTGGGGTGGGGGCGTCGTGTGTGTGTGTGTGTGGGTTGGGGTGGGGGCGCGTGTGTGTGCATGTGTGTGTGTGTGGGTTGGGGTGGGGGGCGCGTGTGTGTGCATGTGTGTGTGGGTTGGGGGGGGGCGTGTGTGTGCATGTGTGTGTGTGTGGGTTGGGGTGGGGGGCGCATGTGTGTGTGTGTGGGTTGGGGTGGGGGCGTCGTGTGTGTGCATGTGTGTGTGTGTGGGTTGGGGTGGGGGCGTCGTGTGTGTGCATGTGTGTGTGTGTGTGGGTTGGGGTGGGGGCGTCGTGTGTGTGCATGTGTGTGTGTGTGTGTTGGGGTGGGGGGGGGCGTCGTGTGTGTGCATGTGTGTGTGTGTGGGTTGGGGTGGGGGCGTCGTGTGTGTGCATGTGTGTGTGTGTGTGGGTTGGGGTGGGGGCGTCGTGTGTGTGCATGTGTGTGTGTGTGGGTTGGGGTGGGGGCGTCGTGTGTGCATGCATGTGTGTGTGTGTGTGGGTTGGGGTGGGGGGGGCGTCGTGTGTGTGCATGTGTGTGTGTGTGTGGGTTGGGGTGGGGGGCGTCGTGTGTGTGCATGTGTGTGTGTGTGTGTGGGTTGGGGTGGGGGCGTCGTGTGTGTGCATGTGTGTGTGTGTGGGTTGGGGTGGGGGCGTCGTGTGTGTGCATGTGTGTGTGTGGGTTGGGGGCGCGTGTGTGTGCATGTGTGTGTGTGTGTGGGTTGGGGTGGGGGGCGCGTGTGTGTGCATGTGTGTGTGTGTGGGTTGGGGTGGGGGGTGTGTGTGTGTGTGTGTGTGGGGGGGGGTTGGGGGTCGTGTGTGTGCATGTGTGTGTGTGGGTTGGGGTGGGGGGCGTCGTGTGTGTGCATGTGTGTGTGTGTGGGTTGGGGTGGGGGGGGCGTCGTGTGTGTGCATGTGTGTGACTCACCAGAAAGGCTGAGAGACTGAAATCAAAAGGGGGTGGAAAAGTGATAGTTTGGGATCGGCTGTTTCCAACTGTTATCCTGCAGACGATACTAAATGGGATGTTTCACACTGTTATCCTGCAGACGATACTAAATGGGATGTTTCCAACTGTTATCCTGCAGACGATACTAAATGGGCTGTTTCCAACTGTTATCCTGCAGACGATACTAAATGGGATGTTTCACACTGTTATCCTTCAGACGATACTAAATGGGATGTTTCACACTGTTATCCTGCAGACGATACTAAATGGGATGTTTCACACTGTTATCCTTCAGACAATACTAAATGGGATGTTTCACACTGTTATCCTGCAGACGATACTAAATGGGCTGTTTCACACTGTTATCCTTCAGACGAGACTAAATGGGATGTTTCACACTGTTATCCTGCAGACGAGACTAAATGGGATGTTTCCAACTGTTATCCTTCATACGATACTAAATGGGATGTTTCCAACTGTTATCCTGCAGACGATACTAAATGGGATGTTTCACACTGTTATCCTGCAGACGAGACTAAATGGGCTCCAAGATACAACACTCTGAAACCCAAACAACATTAGGGCATATTTCTCACACCACTGACTGAGAGATAAACACACGCCAGTTTCCACATGATTCACTCTGGCAGAGAGCAAGCCAAGCCCTCTGTCTGTGTCCCAAGTGGCAGCCTATTCTCTAGTAGTGCACTACTGTTGACCAGGGCCCATAGGGAATAGGGTGCCACGAAGGACATAGACTATGTCTCTGGCTGCATATCTCTAAAGGGGTCATCTTTAGAGAAACCCTCAAAATAGAGATAATAGTTGTGGCTCTATTTCATTTTTCAAAATATCACAGCCCAGGAGGGATTCTTGCAGTCTGAGTGTTTGAAAGTGGTGCCTCCTACCTAGCTGTCTCCTGAGCTGAACAGAACACCTAGGAGGACCGGACAAAGTCCTTGAAAAGAACAGTCAGGGGTACCAGGGGTTAGAGTCAGGGGTTAGAGTCAGGGGTACCAGGGGATAGAGTCAGGGGTACCAGGGGTTAGAGTCAGGGGTTAGAGTCAGGGGTACCAGGGGTTAGAGTCAGGGATACCAGGGGTTAGAGTCAGGGGTACCAGGGGTTAGAGTCAGGGGTTAGAGTCAGGGGTACCAGGGGTTAGAGTCAGGGGTACCAGGGGTTAGAGTCAGGGGTTAGAGTCAGGGGTACCAGGGGTTAGAGTCAGGGGTACCAGGGGTTAGAGTCAGGGGTTAGAGTCAGGGGTACCAGGGGTTAGAGTCAGGGGTTAGAGTCAGGGATACCAGGGGTTAGAGTCAGGGATACCAGGGGTTAGAGTCAGGGGTTAGAGTCAGGGGTACCAGGAGTTAGAGTCAGGGGTTAGAGTCAGGGGTTAGAGTCAGGGGTACCAGGGGTTAGAGTCAGGGGTACCAGGGGTTAGAGTCAGGGGCACCAGGGGTTAGAGTCAGGGATACCAGGGGTTAGAGTCAGGGGTACCAGGGGTTAGAGTCAGGGGTACCAGGGGTTAGAGTCAGGGTACCAGGGGTTAGAGTCAGGGGTTAGAGTCAGGGTACCAGGGGTTAGAGTCAGGGATACCAGGGGTTAGAGTCAGGGGTACCAGGGGTTAGAGTCAGGGTTAGAGTCAGGGGTACCAGGGTTAGAGTCAGGGTACCAGGGGTTAGAGTCAGGGGTTAGAGTCAGGGTACCAGGGGTTAGAGTCAGGGTACCAGGGGTTAGAGTCAGGGGTTAGAGTCAGGGTACCAGGGGTTAGAGGGGTTAGAGTCAGGGATACCAGGGGTTAGTCAGTCAGGGGTTAGAGTCAGGGGTTAGAGTCAGGGGTACCAGGAGTTAGAGTCAGGGTTAGAGTCAGGGGTTAGAGTCAGGGGTACCAGGGGTTAGAGTCAGGGTACCAGGGGTTAGAGTCAGGGGCACCAGGGTTAGAGTCAGGGATACCAGGGGTTAGAGTCAGGGTACCAGGGGTTAGAGTCAGGGGTACCAGGGTTAGAGTCAGGGTACCAGGGGTTAGAGTCAGGGGTTAGAGTCAGGGATACCAGGGGTTAGAGTCAGGGGTTAGAGTCAGGGGTACCAGGGGTTAGAGTCAGGGGTACCAGGGGTTAGAGTCAGGGGTACCAGGGGTTAGAGTCAAGGGTACCAGGGGTTAGAGTCAAAGGTACCAGGGGTTAGAGTCAGGGATACCAGGGGTTAGAGTCAGGGGTACCAGGGGTTAGAGTCAGGGGTACCAGGGGTTAGAGTCAGGGGTACCAGGGGTTAGAGTCAGGGGTACCAGGGGTTAGAGTCAGGGATACCAGGGGTTAGAGTCAGGGGTTAGAGTCAGGGGTACCAGGGGTTAGAGTCAGGGATACCAGGGGTTAGAGTCAGGGATACCAGGGGTTAGAGCCAGTGTCACGCCTGCTCCTACTTCCCCTCTCTGGCACTCGAGACCGCCAGGCTGCCCTTCATTACGCACAACTGTCACCATCTATACGCGCATCCGCGCTCATTAGACTCACCTGGACTCCTTTACTTTGTTGATTGCCCCTCTATATCTGTCTGCTCCTCAGTTTGTTCCCCTTGTCAGCATTATTGTCATTAAATGTTCACTCCTTGTACTTGCTTCTCATCTCCAGCGTCTGTCCTCACAGCCAGGGGTACTGGGGGGTTGGTAAACTAATTAACTAATTAAATGTAGTCCTTGTTAGTTGTGCCAAGCCCCGCTCATAAAGAACTATAAAACCAAGCCAGTAGCAAGGCAGGTTTTACTCCTAAAGAACTATAAAGCCAAACCAGTACCAAGGCAGGTTTTACTCCTAAAGAACTATAGAACCAAACCAGTACCGAGGCAGGTTTTGCTCCTAAAGAACTATAAAGCCAAACTAGTACCAAGGCAGGTTTTACTGCTACAGTAGGTCCTGAGAATGAGCCCATCCCACAGCTAGACTGACTTTTTTTTTTAAATGTCTCACCGGGGCAAGAATGAAGGGGCAGGGTACTGTTATTACATAGTTCTCATCAGAGGCATGGAGGGGCAGAATGAAGGGGCAGGGTACTGTTATGAAGCCCCCCCACACACACACACACACAGCCCTTTAAAGTAAAACAGTGTTTTATAGCCGCAGTAACACACATGATTACAGATGCAAAGAGAACAGTGTGTACAAGTGGGAGGAGGGCAAGACTGGCAAAACACAGAGAGAGACCTAACTCTCTAGAATGAGATTTGGCAGGAGTAGTCACAGCTCTCAGCCCTCATCCCTCAGCTCTCAGCCCGCAGGTCTCAGCTCTCTGGTCTCAGCCCTCAGCTCTCATCCCTCAGCTCTCATCCCTCAGCTCTCAGCCCTCAGGTCTCAGCTCTCTGGTCTCAGCCCTCAGGTCTCATCCCTCAGCTCTCATCCCTCAGCTTTCATCCCTCAGCTCTCAGCCCTCAGGTCTCAGCCCTCGGCTCTCAGCCCTCGGCTCTCAGGTCTCGGCTCTCAGCCCTCGGCTCTCAGCCCTCGGCCCTCAGGTCTCGGCTCTCAGGTCTCGGCCCTCAGGTCTCGGCCCTCATCCCTCATCTCTCAGCTCTCTGGTCTCAGCCCTCATCCCTCAGCTCTCAGCCCTCAGCTCTCATCCCTCAGCTCTCAGCCCTCAGGTCTCAGCCCTCAGCTCTCAGCCCTCAGGTCTCAGCCCTCAGGTCTCAGCCCTCAGGTCTCAGCCCTCGGCTCTCAGCCCTCGGCTCTCAGCCCTCAGGTCTCCGCCCTCAGGTCTCAGCCCTCTGCTCTCGGCCCTCTGGTCTCAGCCCTCAGGTCTCAGCCCTCAGCCCTCAGCTCTCATGTCTCAGCTCTCTGGTCCATTATAGAGCTCCATTATAAACCTGCTCAGCTTCCAGGTCTCAGTTAAATGAACCAGACAAAGTGGCAACAAGTGGATTCCAAGGAATATCACCCCTAAATCTGAGAGCGTTGGCATACGGATCGCAGCTGAACCGAGCACGATCGGCAGGTCAAAAGAGGGACGTTTATAAGCGACGGTCTTCCCAGTTCTGTAAGATTTGATCTTTATCTCCTTCAGTCTAGCGAAGCCCTCTCTATTCTGCCGTGCTCACAAAGAGAACGATTTAAGATGTTTGTTCTAAAGTAGCTTTAATCTGATTTCATTTTCAACACGTTTCATTTTAATGCCTGACCTCAGACTGAACCAAGATGGTACCCTATTCCCTTTTTATAGTGCGCTAGTTCTGACCAGACCCCATAGGGAATAGGGGGCCATTTGTCCAGACCCCATAGGGAATAGAGTGCCAATGACCAGACCCCATAGGGAATAGGGTGCCATTTGATCAGATCCCATAGGGAATAGGGTGTCAATGACCAGACCCCATAGGGAATAGGGTGCCAATGACCAGACCCCATAGGGAATAGGGTGCCATTTTGACCAGACCCCATAGGGAATAGGGTGCCATTTGATCAGACCCCATAGGGAATAGGGTGCCATTTGATCAGATCCCATAGGGAATAGGGTGCCATTTGACCAGACCCCATAGGGAATAGGGTGCCATTTGACCAGACCCCATAGGGAATAGGGTGCCATTTGACCAGACCCCATAGGGAATAGGGTGCCATTTTGACCAGGGCCCATAGGGAATAGGGTGCCATTTGACCAGACCCCATAGGGAATAGGGTGCCATTTAACCAGACCCCATAGGGAATAGGGTGCCAATGACCAGACCCCATAGGGAATAGGGTGCCATTTTGACCAGGGCCCATAAGGAATAGGGTGCCATTTGACCAGGGGCCCATATGGAATAGGGTGCCATTTGACCAGGGGCCCATAGGGAATAGGGTGCCATTTGACCAGACCCCATAGGGAATAGGGTGCCATTTGACCAGACCCCATAGGGAATAGGGTGCCATTTGACCAGACCCCATAGGGAATAGGGTGCCATTTGACCAGACCCCATAGGGAATAGGGTGCCATTTGACCAGACCCCATAGGGAATAGGGTGCCATTTGACCAGGACACATAGGGAATAGGGTGCCATTTGACCAGACCCCATAGGGAATAGGGTGCCATTTGACCAGACCCCATAGGGAATAGGGTGCCAATTGACCAGATCCCATAGGGAATAGGGTGCCAATGACCAGACCCCATAGGGAATAGGGTGCCAATGACCAGACCCCATAGGGAATAGGGTGCCATTTGACCAGAACCCATAGGGAATAGGGTGCCATTTGATCAGACTCCATAGGGAATAGGGTGCCACTTCATGAAACATTTTATCGAAGGGTACTGGAGTACTGAAAACAGGGGTGCTAATAATTTTGAACCGATCTTTTTTCGATGTTTTTATTTTTTATTACTTAAAGTCTCTTTCTCTGAGCAACTGCATTAGTATAAAAAATATATATAATTTCCCTTTTTTTTCATACAACATAGCTCAGTATTTGTTATTTATTTTATACAGTCATTGTTTTGCTTATCTTTATCAAGGGTGCCAATAATTACAGACCAGAGCGTGCCAATAATTACAGACCAGACTGTAAAAACAGTCAGCTCATAACTAAAGATGGTAAAGATGGTGAAGATGGTGAACTAAAGATGGTGAAGGTAAAGATGATTCACTTTTCATAGCTCCATACTGAATGAATCATGACAAAGGCTAACCACGACATCGTTGACATCTCTACACAACAACCTACAAAATTATGATCTCAAAGAATCTTGGATTCCTTTCCCCTTATCTTGACATCAGAGGGTGTGATCATTAATCATCCTCTTCCATATTCTCATCATCATCATCATCATCATCCTCACTGACCTGCTCCGAAGGCAAAGAAGAAGCTGTTGTCAGGGTGTTCTTCCATCAGAGTCTTAACTCTGTTCCCCATCCTGTCGTTCCTCTTGTAGATCAGTTCCTGTCTGAAGTAGCTGTCTATCTCCTGGGCCGTTATCTGTTCGCTGGGGCGCAGGGTCACGTTGTTGAAGTTGGGGACCTGCAGATGGAGGGGGGTGATGAGCAGTGAGAGATTTATCCATCAGGTCTAAACTAAATGGGTCAGAAATGTAAAAAAGTCCCGTAAAAATAAGGTGATACCGATGGGTCGTTAGTGTTAGGGGTCGTTAGTGTTAGTGGTCATTAGTGTTAGTGGTCATTAGTGTTAGGAGTCATTAGTGTTAGGGGTCGTTAGTATTAGTGGTCATTAGTGTTAGGAGTCATTAGTGTTAGGGGTCGTTAGTATTAGTGGTCATTAGTGTTAGTGGTCGTTAGTGTTAGGGGTCGTTAGTGTTAGGGGTCATTAGTGTTAGGGGTCGTTAGTGATAGGAGTCATTAGTGTTAGGGGTCATTAGTGTTAGGGGTCGTTAGTGATAGGAGTCATTAGTGTTAGGGGTCGTTAGTGTTAGGGGTCGTTAGTGTTAGGGGTCATTAGTGTTAGGGGTCATTAGTGTTAGGAGTCATTAGTGTTAGGGGTCGTTAGTGTTAGGGGTCATTAGTATTAGGGGTCGTTAGTGTTAGGGGTCGTTAGTATTAGGGTCGTTAGTGTTAGGGTCGTTAGTGTTAGGGGTCATTAGTGTTAGGGGTCGTTAGTGTTAGGGGTCGTTGGTGTTAGGGGTCGTTAGTGTTAGGGGTCGTTAGTTTTAGGGGTCATTAGTGTTAGGGGTCGTTAGTGTTAGGGGTCATTAGTGTTACTGGTTAGGAGTAACGGGGTGTGGTGGTTGTAGTGTTAGGGGTCGTTAGTGTTAGGGGTCGTTAGTATTAGGGGTCGTTAGTGTTACTAGTCGTTAGTGTTAGGGGTCGTTGGTGTTAGGGGTCGTTAGTGTTACTAGTCGTTAGTGTTAGGGGTCATTAGTGTTACTGGTTAGGAGTAACGGGGTGTGGTGGTTGTAGTGTTAGGGGTTGTTTGTGTTAGGGGTCATTAGTGTTAGGGGTTGTTCGTGTTAGGGGTCATTAGTGTTAGGGGTTGTTCGTGTTAGGGGTCATTCGTGTTAGGAGTTGTTCGTGTTAGGAGTCATTAGTGTTAGGGGTCGTTAGTGTTAGGGGTCGTTTGTGTTAGGGGTTAGGAGTAACAGGGTGTGGTGGTTGTAACTGACCTGAGAGGTGTCATGGTTGAAGATGATGGAGTTGAGGTCTCCACAGTTGTAGTGCTTGATGAGGTCCTCAGTGGTATAGGAGCCCTGCAGACTGCCTGCTCTCACACTCTCCTGCTGTACAAGGGTCTGGTTCAGGGCAAAAATCACCTGGGGATATGGAAAAATCTACTTTTACTACACGATCAATACCTGGATATACACTTTCTATATGACCAGAGAGGGAACAGAAGACAATAATATTTACTAAATACATAATAAATAGGAGGTAAATAATAATTTTGTACTTAACAATACCACTCTACATATCCTTACTGTATTTAATAATATAACTCTACCTGTCCTTACTGTATTTAATAATATAACTCTACCTGTCCTTACTGTATTTAATAATATAACTCTACCTGTCCTTACTGTATTTAATAATATAACTCTACCTATCCTTACTGTATTTAATAATATACTCTACATGTCCTTACTGTATTTAATAATATAACTCTACCTATCCTTACTGTATTTAATAATATAACTCTACCTGTCCTTACTGTATTTAATAATATAACTCTACATGTCCTTACTGTATTTAATAATATAACTCTACCTATCCTTACTGTATTTAATAATATAACTCTACCTATCCTTACTGTATTTAATAATATAACTCTACATATCCTTACTGTATTTAATAATATAACTCTACCTATCCTTACTGTATTTAATAATATAACTCTACCTGTCCTTACTGTATTTAATAATATAACTCTACCTATCCTTACTGTATTTAATAATATAACTCTACCTGTCCTTACTGTATTTAATAATATAACTCTACATACCCTTACTGTATTTAATAATATAACTCTACATACCTTTACTGTATTTAATAATATAACTCTACCTATCCTTACTGTATTTAATAATATAACTCTACATATCCTTACTGTATTTAATAATATAACTCTACATACCTTTACTGTATTTAATAATATAACTCTACCTGTCCTTACTGTATTTAATAATATAACTCTGTATTTAATAATATAACTCTACATATCCTTACTGTATTTAATAATATAACTCTACATATCCTTACTGTATTTAATAATATAACTCTACATACCTTTACTGTATTTAATAATATAACTCTACCTGTCCTTACTGTATTTAATAATATAACTCTACCTGTCCTTACTGTATTTAATAATATAACTCTACATATCCTTACTGTATTTAATAATATAACTCTACATATCCTTACTGTATTTAATAATATAACTCTACATACCTTTACTGTATTTAATAATATAACTCTACCTGTCCTTACTGTATTTAATAATATAACTCTACCTGTCCTTACTGTATTTAATAATATAACTCTACATATCCTTACTGTATTTAATAATATAACTCTACATACCCTTACTGTATTTAATAATATAACTCTACCTGTCCTTACTGTATTTAATAATATAACTCTACCTGTCCTTACTGTATTTAATAATATAACTCTACATACCTTTACTGTATTTAATAATATAACTCTACATATCCTTACTGTATTTAATAATATAACTCTACCTGTCCTTACTGTATTTAATAATATAACTCTACCTGTCCTTACTGTATTTAATAATATAACTCTACATACCTTTACTGTATTTAATAATATAACTCTACATATCCTTACTGTATTTAATAATATACTCTACATATCCTTACTGTATTTAATAATATAACTCTACCTATCCTTACTGTATTTAATAATATAACTCTACCTGTCCTTACTGTATTTAATAATATAACTCTACCTGTCCTTACTGTATTTAATAATATACTCTACATATCCTTACTGTATTTAATAATATAACTCTACATATCCTTACTGTATTTAATAATATACTCTACATATCCTTACTGTATTTAATAATATAACTCTACCTATCCTTACTGTATTTAATAATATAACTCTACGTGTCCTTACTGTATTTAATAATACCACCCTACCTATCATTATGTATATTGAAAACCAAAAATACGTTTTATGTGAGACTAAGCATTGGTCTGAAGCCGAAAAATAAAGGAAATTCACATGAGCAACACAATACCTATTCCACCCATGCTCTACCAAGGGTTTACAGCAACACAATACCTATTCCACCCACGCTCTACCAAGGGTTTACAGCAACACAATACCTATTCCACCCACGCTCTACCAAGGTTATACAGCAACACAATACCTATTCCACCCACGCTCTACCAAGGTTATACAGCAACACAATACCTATTCCACCCACGCTCTACCAAGGTTATACAGCAACACAATACCTATTCCACCCACGCTCTACCAAGGTTATACAGCAACACAATACCTATTCCACCCACGCTCTACCAAGGTTATACAGCAACACAATACCTATTCCACCCACGCTCTACCAAGGTTATACAGCAACACAATACCTATTCCACCCATGCTCTACCAAGGTTATACAGCAACACAATACCTATTCCACCCATGCTCTACCAAGGTTATACAGCAACACAATACCTATTCCACCCATGCTCTACCAAGGTTATACAGCAACACAATACCTATTCCACCCATGCTCTACCAAGGGTTTACAGCAACACAATACCTATTCCACCCACGCTCTACCAAGGTTATACAGCAACACAATACCTATTCCACCCACGCTCTACCAAGGTTATACAGCAACACAATACCTATTCCACCCATGCTCTACCAAGGTTATACAGCAACACAATACCTATTCCACCCATGCTCTACCAAGGTTATACAGCAACACAATACCTATTCCACCCATGCTCTACCAAGGTTATACAGCAACACAATACCTATTCCACCCATGCTCTACCAAGGTTATACAGCAACACAATACCTATTCCACCCACGCTCTACCAAGGTTATACAGCAACACAATACCTATTCCACCCATATAGGATAGATGTCTAGTCTCCCTTATGACTCTAATCTGGTAGTGGTAGATGTCTAGTCTCCCTTATGACTCTAATCGGATAGTGGAAGTGGGGGGATAGATGTCTAGTCTCCCTTATGACTCTAATCTGGTAGTGGTAGATGTCTAGTCTCCCTTATGACTCTAATCTGATAGTGGTAGTGGGGGGATAGATGTCTAGTCTCCCTTATGACTCTAATCTGATAGTGGTAGATGTCTAGGATCCCTTATGGATCTAATCTGATAGTGATAGTGGGGGGGTAGATGTCTAGTCTCCTTTATGGCTCTAATCTGATAGTGATAGTGGGGGGGTAGATATCTAGTCTCCCTTATGTCTCTAATCTGATAGTGATAGTGGGGGGGTAGATGTCTAGTCTCCTTTATGGCTCTAATCTAATAGTGATAGTGGGGGTAGATGTTTAGTCTCCCTTATGTCTCTAATCTGATAGTGGTAGTGGGGGGGGATAGATGTCTAGTCTCCCTTATGGCTCTAATCTGATAGTGGTAGATGTCTAGTATCCCTTATGGCTCTAATCTGATAGTGGTAGTGGGGGGATAGATGTCTAGTCTCCCTTATGACTCTAATCTGATAGTGGTAGATGTCTAGTCTCCCTTATGGCTCTACTCTGATAGTGGTAGTGGGGGGGGTAGATGTCTAGTCTCCTTTATGGCTCTAATCTGATAGTGATAGTAGGGGGTAGATGTCTAGTCTCCCTTATGGATCTAATCTGATAGTGATAGTGGGGGGGTAGATGTCTAGTCTCCTTTATGGCTCTAATCTGATAGTGATAGTGGGGGGGTAGATATCTAGTCTCCCTTATGTCTCTAATCTGATAGTGATAGTGGGGGGGTAGATGTCTAGTCTCCTTTATGGCTCTAATCTAATAGTGATAGTGGGGGGGTAGATGTCTAGTCTCCCTTATGTCTCTAATCTGATAGTGGTAGTGGTAGTGGGGGGATAGATGTCTAGTCTCCCTTATGGCTCTAATCTGATAATGGTATAGGGGTGGTGGATGTCTAGTCTCCTTTATGTCTCTAATCTGATAGTGGTAGTGGGGTGGTAGATGTCTAGTCTCCTGTATGGCTCTAATCTGATAGTGATAGTGGGGTGGTAGATGTCTAGTCTCCTTATGGCTCTAATCTGATAGTGGGGGTAGATGTCTAGTCTCCTTATGGCTCTACTCTGATAGTGGTAGTGGGGGGTAGATGTCTAGTCTCCTTTATGGCTCTAATCTGATAGTGATAGTAGGGGGTAGATGTCTAGTCTCCCTTATGGATCTAATCTGATAGTGATAGTGGGGGGTAGATGTCTAGTCTCCTTTATGGCTCTAATCTGATAGTGATAGTGGGGGGTAGATATCTAGTCTCCTTATGTCTCTAATCTGATAGTGATAGTGGGGGTAGATGTCTAGTCTCCTTTATGGCTCTAATCTAATAGTGATAGTGGGGGGTAGATGTTTAGTCTCCCTTATGTCTCTAATCTGATAGTGGTAGTGGGGGGGGGGGGGGGGATAGATGTCTAGTCTCCCTTATGGCTCTAATCTGATAGTGGTAGATGTCTAGTATCCCTTATGGCTCTAATCTGATAGTGGTAGTGGGGTGGTAGATGTCTAGTTTCCTTTATGGCTCTAATCTGATAGTGGTAGATGTCTAGTCTCCTTTATGGTTCTAATCTGATAGTGGTAGTGTGGGGGTAGATGTCTAGTCTCCCTTATGGCTCTAATCTGATAATGGTATAGGGGTGGTGGATGTCTAGTCTCCTTTATGTCTCTAATCTGATAGTGGTAGTGGGGTGGTAGATGTCTAGTCTCCTGTATGGCTCTAATCTGATAGTGATAGTGGGGTGGTAGATGTCTAGTCTCCCTTATGGCTCTAATCTGATAGTGGGGGGGTAGATGTCTAGTCTCCCTTATGGCTCTACTCTGATAGTGGTAGTGGGGGGTAGATGTCTAGTCTCCTTTATGGCTCTAATCTGATAGTGATAGTGGGGGGTAGATGCCTAGTCTCCTTATGGATCTAATCTGATAGTGATAGTGGGGGTAGATGTCTAGTCTCCTTTATGGCTCTAATCTGATAGTGATAGTGGGGGGTAGATATCTAGTCTCCCTTATGTCTCTAATCTGATAGTGATAGTGGGGGGGTAGATGTCTAGTCTCCTTTATGGCTCTAATCTAATAGTGATAGTGGGGGGGTAGATGTCTAGTCTCCCTTATGTCTCTAATCTGATAGTGGTAGTGGGGGGGTAGATGTCTAGTCTCCTTTATGGCTCTAATCTGATAGTGATAGTGGGGGGGGGGGGGATAGATGTCTAGTCTCCCTTATGGCTCTAATATGATAGTGGTAGATGTCTAGTATCCCTTATGGCTCTAATCTGATAGTGGTAGTGGGGTGGTAGATGTCTAGTTTCCTTTATGGCTCTAATCTGATAGTGGTAGATGTCTAGTCTCCTTTATGGCTCTAATCTGATAGTGGTAGTGTGGGGGTAGATGTCTAGTCTCCCTTATGGCTCTAATCTGATAGTGGTAGATGTCTAGTCTCCCTTATGACTCTAATCTGGTAGTGGTAGATGTCTAGTCTCCTTTATGACTCTAATCTGATAGTGGTAGATGTCTAGTCTCCCTTATGACTCTAATCTGATAGTGGTAGATGTCTAGTCTCCCTTATGACTCTAATCTGATAGTGGTAGATGTCAAGTCTCCCTTATGACTCTAATCTGATAGTGGTAGATGTCTAGTCTCCCTTATGACTCTAATCTGATAGTGGTAGTGGGGTGGTAGATGTCTAGTCTCCATTATGTCTCTAATCTGATAGTGGTAGATGTCTAGTCTCCCTTATGGCTCTAATCTGAGAGTGGTAGTGGGGTGGTGGATGTCTAGTCTCCTTTATGTCTCTAATCTGATAGTGGTAGATGTCTAGTCTCCATTATGTCTCTAATCTGATAGTGGTAGATGTCTAGTCTCCTTTATGGCTCTAATCTGATAGTGGTATTGGGGTGGTGGATGTCTAGTCTCCTGTATGTCTCTAATCTGATAGTGGTAGTGGGGGTGTAGATGACTAGTCTCCTTTATGGCTCTAATCTGATAGTGGTAGATGTCTAGTATCCCTTATGGCTCTAATCTGATAGTGGTAGTGGGGGGATAGATGTCTAGTCTCCCTTATGACTCTAATCTGGTAGTGGTAGATGTCTAGTCTCCCTTATGACTCTAATCGGATAGTGGAAGTGGGGGGATAGATGTCTAGTCTCCCTTATGACTCTAATCTGGTAGTGGTAGATGTCTAGTCTCCCTTATGACTCTAATCTGATAGTGGTAGTGGGGGGATAGATGTCTAGTCTCCCTTATGACTCTAATCTGATAGTGGTAGATGTCTAGGATCCCTTATGGCTCTAATCTGATAGTGGTAGTGGGGGGATAGATGTCTAGTCTCCCTTATGACTCTAATCTGATAGTGGTAGATGTCTAGTCTCCTTTATGTCTCTAATCTGATAGTGGTAGTGGGGTGGTAGATGTCTAGTCTCCCTTATGACTCTAATCTGATAGTGGTAGTGGGGGGATAGATGTCTAGTCTCCTTTATGGCTCTAATCTGATAGTGGTAGTGGGGGGATAGATGTCTAGTCTCCCTTATGACTCTAATCTGATAGTGGTAGTGGGGGGGTAGATGTCTAGTCTCCCTTATGACTCTAATCTGGTAGTGGTAGTGGAGGGATAGATGTCTAGTCTCCTTTATGGCTCTAATCTGATAGTGGTAGTGGGGGGATAGATGTCTAGTCTCCCTTATGACTCTAATCTGATAGTGGTAGATGTCTAGTCTCCTTTATGGCTCTAATCTGATATTGGTAGATGTCTTGTCTCCTTTGTGACTAATCTTATAGTGGTAGTGGGGTGGTAGATGTCTAGTCTCCCTTATGACTCTAATCTGATAATGGTATAGGGGTGGTGGATGTCTAGTCTCCCTTATGGCTCTAATCTGATAGTGGTAGTGGGGTGGTAGATGTCTAGTATCCCTTATGGCTCTAATCTGATAGTGGTAGTGGGGTGGTAGATGTCTAGTCTCCCTTATGGCTCAGATCAGGTACATACACCATAGCCATACATGATTTACACACATACGCGCGTGCACATAGAAGTCAGCTCAGACAGATCCAGCTCGTTTCAAACTAATACGTATGGTTCCTGTATCGTATCGGTGTCCGTGTATCTATATACTTATAGAATTGTCTTGAAAGGGAAAGAGACACATCCCTACAAACCATCGATGTCAATATCCAGTGAAAGGAAACTGAAAGCCGTTTAATCATAGACATATTGGGACGTGTTTGAATAAAACCGACAGGACCTGGCAACGTAATCAAACAATTGGCTGTTTATTCCTACAAAATTCCACTTTTCTATGAGTTCTATTGGAACTGAGTTCTGCTGGCCCTGTGTTTCCCTGCTGGCCCTGTGTTTCCCTGCTGGCCCTGTGTTTCCCTGCCCTGTGTTTCCCTGCCCTGTGTTTCCCTGCCCTGTGTTTCCCTGCTGGCCCTGTGTTTCCCTGCTGGCCCTGTGTTTCCCTGCTGGTCCTGTGTTTCCCTGCTGGCCCTGTGTTTCCCTGCTGGCCCTGTGTTTCCCTGCTGGCCCTGTGTTTCCCTGCCCTGTGTTTCCCTGCCCTGTGTTTCCCTGCTGGCCCTGTGTTTCCCTGCCCTGTGTTTCCCTGCTGGCCCTGTGTTTCCCTGCCCTGTGTTTCCCTGCTGGCCCTGTGTTTCCCTGCTGGCCCTGTGTTTCCCTGCCCTGTGTTTCCCTGCCCTGTGTTTCCCTGCCCTGTGTTTCCCTGCTGGCCCTGTGTTTCCCTGCCCTGTGTTTCCCTGCCCTGTGTTTCCCTGCTGGCCCTGTGTTTCCCTGCCCTGTGTTTCCCTGCCCTGTGTTTCCCTGCTGGCCCTGTGTTTCCCTGCTGGCCCTGTGTTTCCCTGCTGGCCCTGTGTTTCCCTGCTGGCCCCGTGTTTCCCTGCTGGCCCTGTGTTTCCCTGCTGGCCCGGTGTTTCCCTGCTGGCCCTGTGTTTCCCTGCTGGCCCTGTGTTTCCCTGCTGGCCCCGTGTTTCCCTGCTGGCCCTGTGTTTCCCTGCTGGCCCTGTGTTTCCCTGCCCTGTGTTTCCCTGCTGGCCCTGTGTTTCCCTGCTGGCCCTGTGTTTCCCTGCTGGCCCTGTGTTTCCCTGCTGGCCCTGTGTTTCCCTGCTGGCCCTGTGTTTCCCTGCCCTGTGTTTCCCTGCTGGCCCTGTGTTTCCCTGCTGGCCCTGTGTTTCCCTGCTCTGTGTTTCCCTGCCCTGTGTTTCCCTGCTGGCCCTGTGTTTCCCTGCCCTGTGTTTCCCTGCCCTGTGTTTCCCTGCTGGCCCTGTGTTTCCCTGCTGGCCCTGTGTTTCCCTGCTGGCCCTGTGTTTCCCTGCTGGCCCCGTGTTTCCCTGCTGGCCCTGTGTTTCCCTGCTGGCCCTGTGTTTCCCTGCCCTGTGTTTCCCTGCCCTGTGTTTCCCTGCTGGCCCTGTGTTTCCCTGCTGGCCCTGTGTTTCCCTGCTGGCCCTGTGTTTCCCTGCTGGCCCCGTGTTTCCCTGCTGGCCCTGTGTTTCCCTGCTGGCCCTGTGTTTCCCTGCTGGCCCTGTGTTTCCTGCTGGCCCTGTGTTGCCCTGTGTTTCCCTGCCCTGTGTTTCCCTGCTGGCCCTGTGTTTCCCTGCTGGCCCTGTGTTTCCCTGCTGGCCCTGTGTTTCCCTGCTGGCCCCGTGTTTCCCTGCTGGCCCTGTGTTTCCCTGCCCTGTGTTTCCCTGCTGGCCCTGTGTTTCCCTGCCCTGTGTTTCCCTGCTGGCCCTGCGTTTCCCTGCTGGCCCTGTGTTTCCCTGCTGGCCCTGTGTTTCCCTGCTGGCCCCGTGTTTCCCTGCTGGCCCTGTGTTTCCCTGCTGGCCCTGTGTTTCCCTGCTGGCCCTGTGTTTCCCTGCTGGCCCTGTGTTTCCCTGCTGGCCCCGTGTTTCCCTGCCCTGTGTTTCCCTGCCCTGTGTTTCCCTGCTGGACCTGTGTTTCCCTGCTGGCCCCGTGTTTCCCTGCCCTGTGTTTCCCTGCCCTGTGTTTCCCTGCTGGCCCTGTGTTTCCCTGCTGGCCCTGTGTTTCCCTGCTGGCCCCGTGTTTCCCTGCTGGCCCTGTGTTTCCCTGCCCTGTGTTTCCCTGCTGGCCCTGTGTTTCCCTGCTGGCCCTGTGTTTCCCTGCTGGCCCCGTGTTTCCCTGCTGGCCCTGTGTTTCCCTGCTGGCCCTGTGTTTCCCTGCCCTGTGTTTCCCTGCTGGCCCTGTGTTTCCCTGCTGGCCCTGTGTTTCCCTGCTGGCCCTGTGTTTCCCTGCTGGCCCTGTGTTTCCCTGCTGGCCCTGTGTTTCCCTGCCCTGTGTTTCCCTGCTGGCCCTGTGTTTCCCTGCTGGCCCTGTGTTTCCCTGCTGGCCCTGTGTTTCCCTGCTGGCCCTGTGTTTCCCTGCCCTGTGTTTCCCTGCCCTGTGTTTCCCTGCTGGCCCCGTGTTTCCCTGCTGGCCCTGTGTTTCCCTGCTGGCCCTGTGTTTCCCTGCTGGCCCTGTGTTTCCCTGCTGGCCCTGTGTTTCCCTGCCCTGTGTTTCCCTGCTGGCCCTGTGTTTCCCTGCCCTGTGTTTCCCTGCCCCGTGTTTCCCTGCTGGCCCTGTGTTTCCCTGCTGGCCCTGTGTTTCCCTGCCCTGTGTTTCCCTGCCCTGTGTTTCCCTGCTGGCCCTGTGTTTCCCTGCTGGCCCTGTGTTTCCCTGCTGGCCCTGTGTTTCCCTGCCCTGTGTTTCCCTGCCCTGTGTTTCCCTGCTGGCCCTGTGTTTCCCTGCTGGCCCCTGTGTTTCCCTCCCCGTGTTTCCCTGCTGGCCCTGTGTTTCCCTGCTGGCCCTGTGTTTCCCCTGGCCCTGTGTTTCCCTGCTGGCCCTGTGTTTCCCTGCTGGCCCTGTGTTTCCCTGCTGGCCCTGTGTTTCCCTGCTGGCCCTGTGTTTCCCTGCCCTGTGTTTCCCTGCCCTGTGTTTCCCTGCCCTGTGTTTCCCTGCCCTGTGTTTCCCTGCTGGCCCTGTGTTTCCCTGCCCTGTGCCCTGCCCTGTGTTTCCCTGGCCCTGTGTTTCCCTGCTGGCCCTGTGTTTCCCCTGCCCTGTGTTTCCCTGCCCTGTGTTTCCCTGCCCTGTGTTTTCCCTGCTGTTTCCCTGCCCTGTGTTTCCCTGCCCTGTGTTTCCCTGCCCTGTGTTTCCCTGCTGGCCCTGTGTTTCCCTGCTGGCCCTGTGTTTCCCTGCCCTGTGTTTCCCTGGCCCTGTGCCCTGCCCTGTTTCCCTGCTGGCCCTGTGTTTCCTGCTGGCCCTGTGTTTCCCTGCTGGCCCTGTGTTTCCCTGCTGGCCCTGTGTTTCCCTGCTGGCCCTGTGTTTCCCTGCTGGCCCTGTGTTTCCCTGCTGGCCCTGTGTTTCCCTGCTGGCCCGGTGTTTCCCTGCTGGCCCTGTGTTTCCCTGCTGGCCCTGTGTTTCCCTGCTGGCCCTGTGTTTCCCTGCTGGCCCTGTGTTTCCCTGCTGGCCCTGTGTTTCCCTGCTGGCCCTGTGTTTCCCCTGGCCCTGTGTTTCCCTGCTGGCCCTGTGTTTCCCTGCCCTGGCCCTGTGTTTCCCTGCTGGCCCTGTGTTTCCCTGCCCTGTGTTTCCTGCTGGCCCTGTGTTTCCCTGCTGGCCCTGTGTTTCCCTGCCCTGTGTTTCCCTGTGTTTCCCTGGCCCTGTGTTTCCCTGCTGGCCCTGTGTTTCCCTGCCCTGTGTTTCCCTGCTGGCCCTGTGTTTCCCTGCTGGCCCTGTGTTTCCCTGCTGGCCCTGTGTTTCCCTGCCCTGTGTTTCCCTGCCCTGTGTTTCCCTGCTGGCCCTGTGTTTCCCTGCTGGCCCTGTGTTTCCCTGCTGGCCCTGTGTTTCCCTGCCCTGTGTTTCCCTGCTGGCCCTGTGTTTCCCTGCTGGCCCTGTGTTTCCCTGCTGGCCCTGTGTTTCCCTGCCCTGTGTTTCCCTGCTGGCCCTGTGTTTCCCTGCTGGCCCTGTGTTTCCCTGCTGGCCCTGTGTTTCCCTGGCCCTGTGTTTCCCTGCTGGCCCTGTGTTTCCCTGCTGGCCCTGTGTTTCCCTGCTGGCCCTGTGTTTCCCTGGCCCTGTGTTTCCCTGGCCCTGTGTTTCCCTGCTGGCCCTGTGTTTCCCTGCTGGCCCTGTGTTTCCCTGCTGGCCCTGTGTTTCCCTGCCCTGTGTTTCCCCTGGCCCTGTGTTTCCCTGCTGGCCCTGTGTTTCCCTGCTGGCCCTGTGTTTCCCTGCTGGCCCTGTGTTTCCTGCTGGCCCTGTGTTTCCCTGCCCTGTGTTTCCCCTGGCCCTGTGTTTCCCTGCTGGCCCTGTGTTTCCCTGCTGGCCCTGTGTTTCCCTGCCCTGTGTTTCCCTGCCCTGTGTTTCCCTGCTGGCCCTGTGTTTCCCTGCTGGCCCTGTGTTTCCCTGCTGGCCCTGTGTTTCCCTGCTGGCCCCCTGCCCTGTTTCCCTGCTGGCCCTGTGTTTCCCTGCTGGCCCTGTGTTTCCCTGCTGGCCCTGTGTTTCCCTGCTGGCCCTGTGTTTCCCTGCTGGCCCTGTGTTTCCCTGCTGGCCCTGTGTTTCCCTGCTGGCCCTGTGTTTCCCTGCTGGCCCTGTGTTTCCCTGCTGGCCCTGTGTTTCCCTGCCCTGTGTTTCCCTGCCCTGTGTTTCCCTGCTGGCCCTGTGTTTCCCTGCTGGCCCTGTGTTTCCTGCTGGCCCTGTGTTTCCCTGCTGGCCCTGTGTTTCCTGCTGGCCCTGTGCTGGCCCTGTGTTTCCCTGCTGGCCCTGTGTTTCCCTGCTGGCCCTGTGTTTCCCTGCTGGCCCTGTGTTTCCCTGCTGGCCCTGTGTTTCCCTGCTGGCCCTGTGTTTCCCTGCCCTGTGTTTCCCTGCTGGCCCTGTGTTTCCCTGCTGTGTTTCCCTGTGTTTCCCTGCTGGCCCTGTGTTTCCCTGCTGGCCCTGTGTTTCCCTGCTGGCCCTGTGTTTCCCTGCTGGCCCTGTGTTTCCCTGCTGGCCCTGCCCTGTGTTTCCCTGGCCCTGTGTTTCCCTGGCCCTGTGTTTCCCTGCTGGCCCTGTGTTTCCCTGCTGGCCCTGTGTTTCCCTGCTGGCCCTGTGTTTCCCTGGCCCTGTGTTTCCCTGCTGGCCCTGTGTTTCCCTGCTGGCCCTGTGTTTCCCTGCTGGCCCTGTGTTTCCTGCTGGCCCTGTGTTTCCCTGCTGGCCCTGTGTTTCCCTGCTGGCCCTGTGTTTCCCTGCCCTGTGTTTCCCTGCCCTGTGTTTCCCTGCTGGCCCCGTGTTTCCCTGCTGGCCCCGTGTTTCCCTGCCCTGTGTTTCCCTGCCCTGTGTTTCCCTGCCCTGTGTTTCCCTGCCCTGTGTTTCCCTGCTGGCCCTGTGTTTCCCTGCTGGCCCTGTGTTTCCCTGCTGGCCCTGTGTTTCCCTGCTGGCCCTGTGTTTCCCTGCTGGCCCTGTGTTTCCCTGCTGGCCCCGTGTTTCCCTGCCCTGGTTTCCCTGTGCCCCTGCTGGCCCTGTGTTTCCCTGCTGGCCCTGTGTTTCCCTGCCCTGTGTTTCCCTGCTGGCCCTGTGTTTCCCTGCTGGCCCTGTGTTTCCCTGCTGGCCCTGTGTTTCCCTGCTGGCCCTGTGTTTCCCTGCTGGCCCTGTGTTTCCCTGCTGGCCCTGTGTTTCCCTGCTGGCCCTGTGTTTCCCTGCTGGCCCTGTGTTTCCCTGCTGGCCCTGTGTTTCCCTGCCCCGTGTTTCCCTGCTGGCCCTGTGTTTCCCTGCTGGCCCTGTGTTTCCCTGCTGGCCCTGTGTTTCCCTGCTGGCCCTGTGTTTCCCTGCTGGCCCCGTGTTTCCCTGCTGGCCCTGTGTTTCCCTGCTGGCCCTGTGTTTCCCTGCCCTGTGTTTCCCTGCCCTGTGTTTCCCTGCTGGCCCTGTGTTTCCCTGCTGGCCCTGTGTTTCCCTGCTGGCCCTGTGTTTCCCTGCTGGCCCTGTGTTTCCCTGCTGGCCCTGTGTTTCCCTGCTGGCCCTGTGTTTCCCTGCTGGCCCTGTGTTTCCCTGCTGGCCCTGTCCAGGCCTCTTAAACATCCTGATCACCACAACACACTGCGACTTGAACCCACAGAGCTCTTCATCAACCCACCATTGATATCTCACAATGGCTCTCCCCTCACAAAAAATAAATAAATAAAAGAACACGTCTATTTGTTTCTCAACAGCGAAAGTAAATCAAGCAGTCAGGCTGTGTGAGTCCACAGTCACAGCTATGTGATGTGTGCAGGGATTTGGATAAGGGGGGGGGGGGCACATGAATATATATTTATATGCACACCCCTATACCGGGACCTCTTTCATGTGTTGTTTTCTACAGTGTTCAGATGACACTTTTCTTCCTCTGGCGGTCATTGTAGTCGGGGGATGGTATAGGAGAAGAGGGCAGAGTTCAGCAGATGCCTTCTTGTCTGCTACAAAGGCCCCCCCACCCACCCCTCGTCAACCTCTCCACTCCCCACACTTTCATCAGCTCTTGATCAAAGCTGCACTCTGCATATGAAAAGGGTCCCGGCTTTATGCTGCTCAAATTAGCCTATCGCCACCCCGCAAGCCTCCCAAGTCCTCAACAAAACCCTTCACATCTGTTCCGTCCAGACTTCATCTTCAGGGACTTTTCTCAGCCCTCGCCTCACAGCCCTTTTTAGTCCATTACATTATGGTTGCGGAGGGAGGAGTGCAGATCACTCACACAGAAACAAGAGGAGAAAAGAGGGGAGGGGAAGAGAGAGAGAGAGAGAGAGAGAGAGAGAGAGAGAGAGAGAGAGAGAGAGAGAGAAGAAGAAGAGCTGAATGAATGACATTTCTTCCTGTGATCTCTTCTCTGTTGTGGGTTAGTTGGGTGCATTTTCCCACTCACTCACTCCACTTCTCTTTTCATTTACTCTCTCTCTCTTTCCTTCTTTCTTTCTTTCTTTCTTTCTTTCTCTCTTTCTCTCTCTCTCTCTCTCTCTCTCTCTCTCTCTCTCTCTCTCTCTCTCTCTCTCTCTCTCCTCTTCTCTCTCCATTCAGAGTGTTTCTGCTATAAGAGCTGTGATGGCGTGTGAGCTCACTACACCTCAGATCCCAGTGGGCTCTAATCAAGGCACGGTAGCCAATGAAAGTCAATAATTGTCCCTTTATCGTGGAAATGTTACTTGTTGGAGTAGAGTAGAAGGTGTCCGAGCAATTCATTTTTATTTATTTATTATTTTTGGTACTTTTCCTATAGATTTTCTTCTGAATAGTAAACCATCCTCCTCTCATTCAATTTACAACAGGTAAAACATTTACTGAGGAAGTTGGTTAAATCAACATGAAAAAAGCCTGTTGTGATAACAAGGACAAAGCAAGACAGATGAACTATATAAGGAATATGTACGCCTGCCCATCAGATCCTTATTTGATGTCTATTGACTCGTCAATTAATAAACATTAAATCAATTAGTCACTACTCTTGTCTCTTGCCTGTGGCTCTGTGGCTGGAGTCCAGCAATCCAGTGTCCAAGTTTTCCTGCCCGACAAGCATCCTCACAATAGGTACGTCCCAAAATGGCACCCTATACCCTACAGAGTGCACTACTTTTGACCAGAGCCTTAGGGGCCCTTGTTGAAGGGTAGTACTGTATGTAGGGAATAGGGTGTCATTTTGGGACGTACACGATGGTCCCAGCAGCCAAACAGCCAGCTGAATGGTCTCTTGGCCCCGGGAACCCAAGAACAAATGAAGACATCCAGCTGTTTCCTCTCTGTCCTCCATGTTAAACATCCAGCTGTTTCCTCTCTGTCCTCCATGTTAAACATCCAGCTGTTTCCTCTCTGTCCACCATGTTAAACATCCAGCTGTTTCCTCTCTGTCCTCCATGTTAAACATCCAGCTGTTTCCTCTCTGTCCACCATGTTAAACATCCAGCTGTTTCCTCTCTGTCCTCCATGTTAAACATCCAGCTGTTTCCTCTCTGTCCTCCATGTTAAACATCCAGCTGTTTCCTCTCTGTCCTCCATGTTAAACATCCAGCTGTTTCCTCTCTGTCCTCCATGTTAAACATCCAGCTGTTTCCTCTCTGTCCTCCATGTTAAACATCCAGCTGTTTCCTCTCTGTCCTCCATGTTAAACATCCAGCTGTTTCATCTCTGTCCTCCATGTTAAACATCCAGCTGTTTCCTCTCTGTCCTCCATGTTAAACATCCAGCTGTTTCCTCTCTGTCCTCCATGTTAAACATCCAGCTGTTTCCTCTCTGTCCTCCATGTTAAACATCCAGCTGTTTCCTCTCTGTCCTCCATGTTAGACACGAAAGATGCTATCAAAGAAACCCTCAACTCTATGGCAAAAAAAGCTTCACAGGCTGTACATCTGTTAGGCTCTTTCTTCTGTTTTTCTATTAAACTCACAGAGGCTCTACAGAGAAATACAGACCGAAATGGCTTGATAAAAAAAAAAGATGGCGCGGACAGAATACATTTCTCGGCGTAGAACTATTCAATGACAGTTTACAACGGACTTCTTTAAGGAAGTTAAGATGTTAAAAGAGGAAACCTGAGAATAGGAGCAGACTAATTCAGAACAGACTACCTGTTAGGTGAATAAAACACTATAACGACGTCCCAAATAGCGCCCTATTCCCTATGTAGCGCACTGGCCTCTGGTCAAAAAGTAGTGCACTATATAGGGAACAGTGTTCCATTTGGGATGCATTAAGTGACAGGATTAGAGCAGAGTGGTAGAGGTTCATGCACGTTGGTTTAAATCCAATCAGTCATTCATTAAAAAAAAGTATTGTGTGCTACTAAACTGGAATTATGGACCTACAACAACAGAACCTTTGTGCAGTGGTAGCTCCTCACTGGAGGGCTTGATCAGGGAAGGAAGTAGCTGGTTGGTCTTGAGGAGATTTGAAGGACACAGCCTGTAGTTTAGCCTGGCATCAGTCGTGTCCTGTAGGTTAGCCTGGCATCAGTCGTGTCCTGTAGTTTAGCCTGGCATCAGTCCTGTCCTGTAGTTTAGCCTGGCATCAGCCATGTCCTGTAGTTTAGCCTGGCATCAGTCCTGTCCTGTAGTTTAGCCTGGCATCAGTCGTGTCCTGTAGGTTAGCCTGGCATCAGTCGTGTCCTGTAGTTTAGCCTGGCATCAGTCCTGTCCTGTAGTTTAGCCTGGCATCAGCCATGTCCTGTAGTTTAGCCTGGCATCAGTCCTGTCCTGTAGTTTAGCCTGGCATCAGTCATGTCCTGTAGTTTAGCCTGGCATCAGTCCTGTCCTGTAGTTTAGCCTGGCATCAGTCGTGTTCTGTAGTTTAGCCTGGCATCAGTCGTGTCCTGTAGTTTAGCCTGGCATCAGTCGTGTCCTGTAGTTTAGCCTGGCATCAGTCGTGTCCTGTAGTTTAGCCTGGCATCAGTCGTGTCCTGTAGTTTAGCCTGGCATCAGTTGTGTCCTGTAGTTTAGCCTGGCATCAGTCGTGTCCTGTAGTTTAGCCTGGCATCAGTCGTGTCCTGTAGTTTAGCCTGGCATCAGCCTTGTCCTGTAGTTTAGCCTGGCATCAGCCATGTCCTGTAGTTTAGCCTGGCATCAGTCGTGTCCTGTAGTTTAGCCTGGCATCAGTCGTGTTCTGTAGTTTAGCCTGGCATCAGCCATGTCCTGTTTGACCTGTGGTTGATGACAGAATCTCTAAAACATGTCAACTCATTTAGGGCTAGGTAGAGGGTAGAGGAGTTTGACCAGACTGTAGTGGTCAGGGCCAGGTAGAGGAGTTTGACCAGACTGTAGTGGTCAGGGCCAGGTAGAGGAGGTGGACCAGACTGTAGTGTTCAGGGCGAGGTAGGGGAGGTGGACCAGACTGTACTGGTCAGGGCCAGGTAGAGGAGTTTGACCAGACTGTAGTGGTCAGGGCGAGGTAGAGGAGTTTGACCAGACTGTAGTGGCCAGGGCCAGGTAGAGGAGTTTGACCAGACTGTAGTGGTCAGGGCGAGGTAGAGGAGGTGGACCAGACTGTAGTGGTCAGGGCCAGGTAGAGGAGTTTGACCAGACTGTAGTGGTCAGGGCCAGGTAGAGGAGGTGGACCAGACTGTAGTGGTCAGGGCGAGGTAGAGGAGGTGGACCAGACTGTAGTGGTCAGGGCCAGGTAGAGGAGGTGGACCAGACTGTAGTGTTCAGGGCGAGGTAGGGGAGGTGGACCAGACTGTACTGGTCAGGGCCAGGTAGAGGAGTTTGACCAGACTGTAGTGGTCAGGGCGAGGTAGAGGAGTTTGACCAGACTGTAGTGGTCAGGGCCAGGTAGAGGAGTTGGACCAGACTGTAGTGGTCAGGGCGAGGTAGAGGAGTTTGACCAGACTGTAGTGGTCAGGGCCAGGTAGAGGAGTTGGACCAGACTGTAGTGGTCAGGGCGAGGTAGAGGAGTTTGACCAGACTGTAGTGGTCAGGGCGAGGTAGAGGAGGTGGACCAGACTGTAGTGGTCAGGGCCAGGTAGAGGAGTTTGACCAGACTGTAGTGGTCAGGGCCAGGTAGAGGAGGTGGACCAGACTGTAGTGTTCAGGGCGAGGTAGAGGAGGTGGACCAGACTGTACTGGTCAGGGCCAGGTAGAGGAGTTTGACCAGACTGTAGTGGTCAGGGCGAGGTAGAGGAGTTTGACCAGACTGTAGTGGCCAGGGCCAGGTAGAGGAGTTGGACCAGACTGTAGTGGTCAGGGCGAGGTAGAGGAGTTTGACCCGACTGTAGTGGTCAGGGCCAGGTAGAGGAGGTGGACCAGACTGTAGTGGTCAGGGCCAGGTAGAGGAGTTTGACAAGACTGTAGTGGTCAGGGCCAGGTAGAGGAGGTCGACCCGACTGTAGTGGTCAGGGCGAGGTAGAGGAGGTGGACCAGACCGTAGTGGTCAGGGCCAGGTAGAGGAGTTTGACCAGACTGTAGTGGTCAGGGCGAGGTAGAGGAGGTGGACCAGACTGTAGTGGTCAGGGCGAGGTAGAGGAGGTGGACCAGACTGTAGTGGTCAGGGCGAGGTAGAGGAGTTTGACCAGACTGCAATGGTCAGGGCGAGGTAGAGGAGGTGGACCAGACTGTAGTGGTCAGGGCCAGGTAGAGGAGTTTGACCAGACTGTAGTGGTCAGGGCGAGGTAGAGGAGGTGGACCAGACTGTAGTGGTCAGGGCCAGGTAGAGGAGGTCGACCCGACTGTAGTGGTCAGGGCGAGGTAGAGGAGGTGGACCAGACTGTAGTGGTCAGGGCGAGGTAGAGGAGGTGGACCAGACTGTAGTGGTCAGGGCCAGGTAGAGGAGTTTGACCAGACTGTAGTGGTCAGGGCCAGGTAGAGGAGGTGGACCAGACTGTAGTGGTCAGGGCCAGGTAGAGGAGGTGGACCAGACTGTAGTGGTCAGGGCCAGGTGGAGATTCATCAGGTGGTTTAACATGGTCCTCTACTGTATCGCTGCTATCTTTATTTATTATGTATCCACTATCATTCCCTATGATAAACAAAAACTCAGATCGCAAATTATTTTTTATCAACAGGATTCTTGTAACCACAAAAGTCTCCGTTTTTCTGAAACATGGTTTCGTACAAGATACCTCCCATGGCTGTCGAACTCGATGGATTCTCCATTTGCAGAGTGGACAGGTAATCGGATTCAGGAAATACAGAAGAGGAGGGATATGCCTCTTCATCATCAACAACTGATGTCCTGACTCTTGCGCAGTGGAAGTCTCCACCCATTGGTCATCTGTCTTGGAATACCTGATGGTCAAATGCCAACCCTTCGACCCCCAGAATTGACATCTGTTATCGTATAAATTCCACCTCAGAACAACAACAACAACAACAAGCTGACAAATTGCACGAGGCTGTAAACAAGCAAGAAACCATGCATCCAGAGGCTGCTTCTTGCCAGTGATTTTAATTCTGTGCCATTAAGACACGTAATGCCAAACTTTTATCAAAACGTCTCTTTCACCACTAGGAGCGATTAAGTACTGGACACGTGTTGCCTAACCCACAAGCAAGCATACAAAGCCCTCCTCATAACCCCTTCGGAAAGTCAGATCACGAACCTATACTCCTGCTTCCTATTTACAGATAAAAGCTCAAACAGAAAGTACCCATGATGCTCTCTGTTGAAAAATGGTTGGCTCGAAGCAGAGGCTATGCTACAGGACTGCTTTGACCTAACTGGAATATGTTCCTGAGACTCCGCCGATAGCATCGATGAGCTAACACCTCCGTCACCGGCTTCATCAGGAATATGTTCCTGGGACTCCGCCGATAGCATCGATGAGCTAACACCTCCGTCACCGGCTTCATCAGGAATATGTTCCTGGGACTCCGCCGATAGCATCGATGAGCTAACACCTCCGTCACCGGCTTCATCAGGAATATGTTCCTGGGACTCCGCCGATAGCATCGATGAGCTAACACCTCCGTCACCGGCTTCATCAGGAATATGTTCCTGAGACTCCGCCGATAGCATCGATCAGCTAACACCTCCGTCACCGGCTTCATCAGGAATATGTTCCTGGGACTCCGCCGATAGCATCGATGAGCTAACACCTCCGTCACCGGCTTCATCAGGAATATGTTCCTGGGACTCCGCCGATAGCATCGATGAGCTAACACCTCCGTCACCGGCTTCATCGGGACTATGTTCCTGAGACTCCGCCGATAGCATCGATGAGCTAACACCTCCGTCACCGGCTTCATCAGGAATATGTTCCTGGGACTTCGCCGATAGCATCGATGAGCTAACACCTCCGTCACCGGCTTCATCAGGAATATGTTCCTGAGACTCCGCCGATAGCATCGATGAGCTAACACCTCCGTCACCGGCTTCATCAGGAATATGTTCCTGAGACTCCGCCGATAGCATCGATGAGCTAACACCTCCGTCACCGGCTTCATCAGGAATATGTTCCTGAGACTCCGCCGATAGCATCGATGAGCTAACACCTCCGTCACCGGCTTCATCAAGAAATGCTTCGCCAACATTGTCCCCACAGTGAACGTTCGCTGCTTCCCCAATCAGAAACCCTGGATTAACTCAGAGGTGAATGCTCACAGGGCTATCGCAGCCAATCTCGAGGCTACAGTCTTGAGGACACGAACACGTACAAGAAGTAGCGCTACAATTTCCGCAGAGCCTTCAAACAGGCAAAAGGACAATATCCGAAAAAGGTGAAATCCTATTATACCGGCTCTGATGCTTGGCAGGGGCTACAGTACATTACGGATTACAAAGGAAGCCGTGATCTGCCCAACGATGCCTCCCTACTAGACAAACTCAATACATTTTACGCCCTGTTCAACAAAAACAACACAGAGTCCTGCACGTGGTCCCCCGCTAATCCGGAGGACTAGGTGATCTCGCTTTTCCCGAGACTGATGAGCGAGTCAGGAATTTAAACGGGTCAACACTCGTAAGGCCGCAGGGCCATACAGTATTCCAGGGAGTGTCCACAGACCAGCTGGCAGGCGTCTTCACAGACATTTTCAACCTCCTTGTCCCAGTCTGTTATCCCCACATGTTTCAAGCTGACTACTATCAATACTGTCCCCAAAAACACGTGTAAAACTCATTCCACGGAGGGCTGGGTGTCTGCGGGTTTTCGCTCCAACCTTGTACTTGATTGTTGAATTAAGGTCAACAATTAGTAAGGAACTCCCCTCACCTGGTTGCCTAGGTCTTAGCTGAAAGGAAAAACCCCAAAACCCGCAGACACACAACCCTCAGTGGAATGAGTTTGACTGCTCTAAGGCATTCTGCCACAATGACTAGCGCCCTGTAGCTCTCACATCTGTAATAATGTATTCCTTTGAATGGCTGGTCATGGCACACATCAACTCCATCATCCCAAACGCCCTGGACCCACTCCAATGTGGATACCGCCCCAACTAGGGCTGTGGTGGTCATGACATTTTGTCAGCCGATTATTGTTATTGTAATGCAAAAGACTGCAGGTCTCATGGTAATTGACCGTTAATTAACACAATTACACATTCAGCACCTCCGCACCTACAAGTCGCAGACGCACATACGTGGAACATCCACATTTTAAAAAGTCTAATACATCAATTGAATTTACACATCACAATAAATCCAAGATTTATTTTAGTCAGGTGTAAAGAAACATCATCATATGAATAAAATGTATTTCACAAGAAGAGAATATGGAGTTGTCCTACTATATGTTATCTTGCTATGAGCTATGCCATAGGATGTAGGCTTATTCATTTAGCAGACAAGATATACTTTAAATAATATGATTTTATAGTACGAAAAATATAATTTAATTTAGCTGAAAAAATTTGAAAGGACAGTGTTCTGCTCTGCTCTCTGAACTGAGGAGTGATCCTGAATGAGCCTGTCCTGCTCTGCTCTCTGTACTGAGGAGTGATCCTGAATGAGCCTGTCCTGCTCTGCTCTCTGTACTGAGGAGTGATCCTGAATGAGCCTGTCCTGCTCTGCTCTCTGTACTGAGGAGTGATCCTGAATGAGCCTGTCCTGCTCTGCTCTCTGTACTGAGGAGTGATCCTGAATGACCCTGTCCTGCTCTGCTCTCTGAACTGAGGAGTGATCCTGAATGAGCCTGTCCTGCTCTGCTCTCTGTACTGAGGAGTGATCCTGAATGAGCCTGTCCTGCTCTGCTCTCTGTACTGAGGAGTGATCCTGAATGAGCCTGTCCTGCTCTGCTCTCTGTACTGAGGAGTGATCCTGAATGAGCCTGTCCTGCTCTGCTCTCTGTACTGAGGAGTGATCCTGAGGAGTGATCCTGAATGACCCTGTCCTGCTCTGCTCTCTGAACTGAGGAGTGATCCTGAATGAGCCTGTCCTGCTCTGCTCTCTGTACTGAGGAGTGATCCTGAATGAGCCTGTCCTGCTCTGCTCTCTGTACTGAGGAGTGATCCTGAATGACCCTGTCCTGCTCTGCTCTCTGAACTGAGGAGTGATCCTGAATGAGCCTGTCCTGCTCTGCTCTCTGTACTGAGGAGTGATCCTGAATGAGCCTGTCCTGCTCTGCTCTCTGTACTGAGGAGTGATCCTGAATGAGCCTGTCCTGCTCTGCTCTCTGTACTGAGGAGTGATCCTGAATGACCCTGTCCTGCTCTGCTCTCTGAACTGAGGAGTGATCCTGAATGAGCCTGTCCTGCTCTGCTCTCTGTACTGAGGAGTGATCCTGAATGACCCTGTCCTGCTCTGCTCTCTGTACTGAGGAGTGATCCTGAATGACCCTGTCCTGCTCTGCTCTCTGAACTGAGGAGTGATCCTGAATGAGCCTGTCCTGCTCTGCTCTCTGTACTGAGGAATTTTAATCTTAATTTGATCCAGCTTGCTACAGCAGGAAAATAATCCTGCAGCAACAGAACATTGGTATTAATATTTGGATTATAACTAATGGACATTTTGGCAACACTTTAAAATAACTGGTGATAAAGCATTTATAAAGATGAGTAAATAGTTTATTCATCATTTATTCATAATTACTCCCACATTTGTAAATCTTATTAACCTAGTTATTTAAAAATGTAAAAACAACTTTTAAAATATGTAATAACGATTTGTAAAATCATTGGTATGATGTTTAATATAGGTCCTTATAAACCATTTACTAACCATTAGTTTACTATTTTTTGGCACAGCCTCACTCAAAGTGTTCTACTTTATTTGCTACTTTATCAATGTTTTGACCCCGCTAATTGGTCCTCACGCACAAAGCAGTTTAACCATCACCTGCATTGCTTGCTGTTTAGGGGGTTTTAGGCTGGGTTTCTGTACAGCACTTTGAGATATCAGCTGATGTACGAAGGGCTATATAAATAAATTTGATTTGATTTGACTTCCTCAATCCTTGTACGTCCAATATCCTTGTACGTTTCAACTATTTAACGGTACTAGAATGCTTAAAAGGCCACTCAAATTTTAAATATCGGTTATCGGTATCTGGGGGGGGGTATTGGCAAGGAAAATATCGGATATCGGGAATCGGCCAAAAATGTCATATCGGTGCATCCCTGATTTGAAGTATTTGAAAATATTGAAAATATGACTTAAACCTGGACCAGACTACAGCAAGGCATGATGGTTGGACAGGTTTGATGTAGTAAAACTCTGTTTAAAGCCTACTGAAGTTGTCTCTGCAGTCTAGCTGCTCTGCTCTGCTCTGCACACCTCCATATATGATCGTCCCACACGCCCCTCAGAGACTCTAGTAGCAGAGACTCTAGTAGCAGAGACTCTAGTAGCAGAGACTGGTAGCAGAGACTCCAGCAGCAGAGACTCTAGTAGCAGAGACTCTAGTAGCAGAGACTCTAGTAGCAGAGACTCCAGCAGCAGAGACTCTAGTAGCAGAGACTCTAGTAGCAGAGACTCCAGTAGCAGAGACTCTAGTAGCAGAGACTCTAGTAGCAGAGACTCCAGCAGCAGACTCTAGTAGCAGAGACTCTAGTATCAGAGACTCCAGAAGCAGAGACTCTAGTAGCAGAGACTCTAGTAGCAGAGATTCTAGTAGCAGAGACTCCAGCAGCAGAGACTCTAGTAGCAGAGACTCTAGTAGCAGAGACTCTTGTAGCAGAGACTCTAGTAGCAGAGACTCTAGTAGCAGAGACTCCAGCAGCAGAGACTCTAGTAGCAGAGACTCTAGTAGCAGAGACTCTTGTAGCAGAGACTCTTGTAGCAGACTCTAGTAGCAGAGACTCCAGCAGCAGAGACTCTAGTAGCAGAGACTCTTGTAGCAGAGACTCTAGTAGCAGAGACTGGTAGCAGAGACTCTAGTAGCAGAGACTCTAGTAGCAGAGACTCTAGAAGCAGAGACTCCAGCAGCAGAGACTCTAGTAGCAGAGACTCTAGTAGCAGAGACTCTTGTAGCAGAGACTATAGTAGCAGAGACTCTAGTAGCAGAGACTCTAGTAGCAGAGATTCTAGCTGCAGAGACTCTAGTAGCAGAGACTCCAGTAGCAGAGACTCCAGCAGCAGAGACTCTAGTAGCAGAGACTCTAGTAGCAGAGACTCTTGTAGCAGACTCTAGTAGCAGAGACTCTAGTAGCAGAGACTCTAGTAGCAGAGACTCTTGTAGCAGAGACTCTAGTAGCAGAGACTGGTAGCAGAGACTCTAGTAGCAGAGACTGGTAGCAGAGACTCTAGTAGCAGAGACTCTAGTAGCAGAGACTCTAGTAGCAGAGCCTGGTAGCAGAGACTCTAGTAGCAGAGACTCCAGCAGCAGAGACTCTAGTAGCAGATACTCTAGTAGCAGAGACTGGTAGCAGAGACTCTAGTAGCAGAGACTGGTAGCAGAGACTCTAGTAGCAGAGACTCTAGTAGCAGAGACTCTAGTAGCAGAGACTGGTAGCAGAGACTCTAGTAGCAGAGACTCCAGCAGCAGAGACTCTAGTAGCAGAGACTCTAGTAGCAGAGACTCTTGTAGCAGAGACTCTAGTAGCAGAGACTCTAGTAGCAGAGACTCCAGCAGCAGAGACTCTAGTAGCAGAGACTCTAGTAGCAGAGACTCTTGTAGCAGAGACTCTAGTAGCAGAGACTCTAGTAGCAGAGACTCCAGCAGCAGAGACTCTAGTAGCAGAGACTCTAGTAGCAGAGACTCTTGTAGCAGAGACTCTTGTAGCAGACTCTAGTAGCAGAGACTCCAGCAGCAGAGACTCTAGTAGCAGAGACTCTTGTAGCAGAGACTCTAGTAGCAGAGACTGGTAGCAGAGACTCTAGTAGCAGAGACTCTAGTAGCAGAGACTCTAGAAGCAGAGACTCCAGCAGCAGAGACTCTAGTAGCAGAGACTCTAGTAGCAGAGACTCTTGTAGCAGAGACTATAGTAGCAGAGACTCTAGTAGCAGAGACTCTAGTAGCAGAGACTCCAGCAGCAGACTCTAGTAGCAGAGACTCTAGTAGCAGAGACTCTAGTAGCATTGACTCTTGTAGCAGAGACTCTTGTAGCAGAGACTCTAGTAGCAGAGACTCTAGTAGCAGAGACTCTTGTAGCAGAGACTCTAGTAGCAGAGACTCTTGTAGCATAGACTCTTGTAGCAGAGACTCTAGTAGCAGAGGTCCTAGTAGCAGAGACTCTTGTAGCAGAGACTCTAGTAGCAGAGACTGGTAGCAGAGACTCCAGCAGCAGAGACTCTAGTAGCAGAGACTCTAGTAGCAGAGACTGGTAGCAGAGACTCCAGCAGCAGAGACTCTAGTAGCAGAGACTCTAGTAGCAGAGACTCTAGTAGCAGAGACTCTTGTAGCAGAGACTCTAGTAGCAGAGACTGGTAGCAGAGACTCCAGCAGCAGTCCAGGTCTTGAGATGTGACCCCTGCATTCCTATGGGGGCTAATGAGTATGAGGGAGCAGGCACTAACTCCTCATTAGGATTACTCAAGTCTGACTCCTCATTAGGATTACTCAAGTGTTACGTTCCCCAGTTTATGTATTGTAGTTTGTATATTTGCATGTGTTTATTTCAGGAAATGGCTTCCTGAAATCCCTCAAGCAGCTGATTGGTCGACTCCATGGCTAATTGGAGAGCTGACCCCGCCCCCTCGTCAAGACTCAGCTGTCTCCAATTACCCATTCCTTCTGACGCTATATAAAAGCCAGTGTTCTGTTCAGGAGGGAGATCTTTTTGTAGAGAGATTTTCTGGGAGGTCATTGCAGAGAGATTTTGATAGAGGTTGATTTTGCTGGGAGTTCATTGCTGAGAGTTGGTATGTTTTGTGAGTTTGTTGCTCAGAGCTTATTTTGATGTCCTTTGTTTCTTAGTTTGTTTGTGAAATTGTTTAATATTCTGTTTCATTTGTTCCCAGGGGGGAAGGGGAAGGCACCTAGGGAGTGCTTAGGCAAGAGGCCCGCGGGCATACATATACCCGTAGCATATTCGCTGTCTAGGCACACTAGGTAAGACCTGGGCGGACCACCCCCTGTATTTTGGTTAGGGCACCAGGTGGTGCTAAATTAGGTAAGTAGTGGGTAGGCAGGTAAGATAGGAGAGGGGGGGACTTTGAGATTTACTTTCTTTGCTTTGGTTCCGTCCAGCCCCTTTTCCCCATATTACCGTGTAAAGGAATAAAGTCCTTGTAAACGGTACCACATTCTGCCTGTTGTCATCCTTACTCGCACCTACAGTCCATACCTTTTTCACTTCACGGAAAGTTTAATTGTAGCAGGGTGTCGCGTTCCCTCTTCATAGAGGCGTGCGTAACATCAAGTCTGACTCCTCATTAGGATTACTCAAATCTGACTCATTAGGATTACTCAAGTCTGACTCCTCATTAGGATTACTCAAGTCTGACTCCTCATTAGGATTACTCAAGTCTGACTCCTCATTAGGATTACTCAAGTCTGACTCCTCATTAGGATTACTCAAGTCTGACTCCTCATTAGGATTACTCAAGTCTGACTCCTCATTAGGATTACTCAAGTCTGACTCCTCATTAGGATTACTCAAATCTGACTCCTCATTAGGATTACTCAAGTCTGACTCCTCATTAGGATTACTCAAGTCTGACTCCTCATTAGGATTACTCAAGTCTGACTCCTCATTAGGATTACTCAAGTCTGACTCAAGGATTTCTTTCAAGGTTCTTTAACTTTCCAGTCCTGACCGGGACAAAGGGAAAGGTAGAATGGGGTGCTAGACCACAGACTTCCTATATGACAACAGGAAAGTAAAGTGGTGCAGGTTTCCCTTATTTGACAACTTCCTTCGAAAAAGAGTGCGTCAATAGATATCGAGTTACGTTGGTCTACCTTGGGAGTCCTGATTGGTCAGTCCATCCCTGTAGGTGTGTTCTATAAATACATCTGATTGGTCAGTCCATCCCTGTAGGTGTGTTCTATAAATACATCTGATTGGTCAGTCCATCCCTGTAGGTGTGTTCTATAAATACATCTGATTGGTCAGTCCATCCCTGTAGGTGTGTTCTATAAATACATCTGATTGGTCAGTCCATCCCTGTAGGTGTGTTCTATAAATACATCTGATTGGTCAGTCCATCCCTGTAGGTGTGTTCTATAAATACATCTGATTGGTCAGTCCATCCCTGTAGGTGTGTTCTTTAAATACATCTGATTGGTCAGTCCATACCTGTGGGTGTGTTCTATAAATCCATCTGATTGGTCAGTCCATCCCTGTAGGTGTGTTCTATAAATACATCTGATTGGTCAGTCCATCCCTGTAGGTGTGTTCTATAAATACATCTGATTGGTCAGTCCATCCCGGTGGGTGTGTTCTATAAATACATCTGATTGGTCAGTCCATCCCTGTAGGTGTGTTCTATAAATACATCTGATTGGTCAGTCCATCCCTGTAGGTGTGTTCTATAAATACATCTGATTGGTCAGTCCATCCCTGTAGGTGTGTTCTATAAATACATCTGATTGGTCAGTCCATCTATGTAGGTGTGTTCCATGAAGACATTACACCCATACACACACAAATTAAATCCAGATTGACAATTGACCAAGCTAAATAGGTGTTAAGCTAAATAGGTTTGAAGATGAATAGGTTTTAAACTAAATCGTTTTTTTAAGGTAAATAGGTTTTATAGTAAACAGGCTTTACGCTGGATAGTGAGTTGTTTGTATGTATAATAAACAGACATGTTCAGTACACCAGGGATGAAGAGATGGACTGGGACTGGTTAGCTTCTTACAAGCTGAATACATTCCTGTCTGTCGGTCATCCTGGGGGCTGTGTGTGTGTGTGTGTGTGTGTGTGAGAGTGTGTGTGTGTGTGTGTGTGTGTGTGTGTGTGTGTGTGTGTGTGTGTGTGTGTGTGTGTGTGTGTGTGTGTGTGTGTGTGTGTGTGTGTGAGAGAGAGAGATAAGAGGGGGCGAGAGACAATTCTCCCAGACAAGGCCGAATCCCAGCCTAGCCCAGGGCCAGAGCCAGGTTCTCCTCCCTCTCCTATCACAGCAGCCACTTACCCGGAGAAACCTCAACTACTTGGAGGACGAGGGTAGTATACTACACTACCTTCAGAAAGTATTCATACTAGAGGTTGACCGATTAATCGGAATGGCCGATTTCAAGTTTTCATAACAATCGGAAATCTGTATTTTTGGACACCGATTTGGACGAATGTTTATTATTTTTATTTTTTTTACACCTTTATTTAACTATGCCTAGGAAAGGTGGGTTTGTTCAGGGGCAGAACGACAGATTTTTGCCTTGTCCGCTTGGGGATTCGTTTTTGCAACCTTCCGGTTACTAGCCCAACGGTCTAACCACCTGCCTTACATTGCACTCCACGAGGAGCCTGCATGGCAGGCTGACTACCTGTTACGCGAGGGCAGCAAGGAGCCAAGGTAAGTTGCTAGCTAGCATTAAACTTATCTTATAAAAAACAATCAATCTTAACATAATCACTAGTTAACTACACACGGTTGATGATATTACTAGTTTATCTAGCGTGTCCTGCGTTGCATATAATTGATGCGACTCCTGTTAATTTCTCATCGATTCACAGCCTACTTCGCCAAACGGGTGATGATTTGTCGTTGCACCAAACCTAAATATAAACATCAATGCCTTTCTTTAAAATCAGTACACAAGTATATACTTTTAAACCTGCATATTTAGTTAATATTGCCTGCTAACATGAATTTCTTATAACTAGGGAAATTGTGTCACCTCTCTTGCGTTCCGTGCAAGCAGTCAGGGTATATGCAGCAGTTTGGGCCGCCTGGCTCGTTGCGAACTGTGTGTAGTCCATTTATTCCTAACAAAGACCGTAATTAATTTGCCAGAATTGTACATAATTATGCCATGTAACAGGAATATTTAGACTGATGGATGCCACCCGTTAGATAAAATACGGAACGGTTCCGTATTTCACTGAAAGAATAAACGTTTTGTTTTCGAAATGATAGTTTCCGGATTCGACCATATTAAAATGACCAAAGGCTTGTATTTCTGTGTGTTATTATGTTATAATTAAGTCTATGATTTGATAGAGCAGTCTGACTGAGCGGTGGTAGGCCGCAGCGGGCTCGTAAACATTCATTCAAACAGCCCTATTCGTGCGTTTGCCAGCAGCTCTTCGCTGTGCTTCCAAGCATTGAGCTGTTTATGACTTCAAGCCTATCAACTCCAGAGATGTTTCTATGTTTTGGCCGGGTATGGTTCTCAATCAGGGACAGCTGTCTATCGTTGTCTCTGATTGGGAATCATACTCAGGCAGCCTTAGTTGTGGGTAGTTGTCTGTGTTGATGGCCTGTATAGCCTTAGTAAGCTTCACGGTCGTAGTTGTTGTTTCTGTTTTTTGTTGGCGATAACTACCCACGCTGCAGCTTGGTCCGGTCATTTCCCTGACGACGTTTGTGACACTAATTCATACCCCTTGACTTATAGAACATTTAGTTTTGTTACAGCCTGAAATCAAAATGGATTCAATTGATTTACACACAATATCCCAAAATGGCAAAAAGTGAAAACATGTTTTTAGACATTTCTGCAAATGACAATGAAACACAGAAATAATGAATTTATAAATACGTATTCACACCCCTGATGCTATACATGTTTGAATCACCTTTGATTACAGCTGTGAGTCTCTCAGAGTTTTCCACATCTGGATTGTACAACATTTGCCCATTATTCTTTTCAAAATTCTTCACGCTCCGTCACATTGGTTGTTGATCATTGCTAGACAGCCATTTTAGATGTTGAAGCAGATTTCAGTCAAAACTGTAACTCGGCCTCTCAGGAACATTCACTGTCTTCTTGGTAAGCAACTCCATTGTAGATTTGGCCTTGTGTTATAGGTTATTGTCCTGCTGAAAGGTGAATTAATCTCCCAGTGTCTGGTGGAAACCAGACTGAACCAGGTTTTCCTCTAGGATTCTGCCTGTGCTTAACTCCATTCCCATTCTTTAGATCCTGAACAACTCCACCAGCCCTTAAAGATTACAAGCATACCCATAACATGATGCAGCCACCACAATGGTTGAAAATATGGAAAGTGGTACTCAGTAATGTATTGGATTGGATTTGCCCCCAAACATTATGGGGTATTGTGTGAATGCCAGTGAACCCCCCCCCCCAAAAAAAAATCTCAACTTAATCCATTTTAAATTCAGGTTGGAACAAAATGTGGAAAAAGTCAAGGGGGGTGAATACTTTCTGAAGGTCCTTGAGAATAGGGAAGCCATTTGGGAAGCAGAACTTGTCTGATATGAGATCATTCGGACCAACCACCACCCCTGGTGTTGCTCCACTCTGCAACAACATTCTTGTGGGAGCCAGTTTACCCCGGTGCGCGGCCACAGCCAAATATTTAGCCTGTCAGATAGAATCAGACTCAAACACAAAAGAGAGTGCCTAGAATGACAGCCCCTCCCGGGCCCCTCCAGGCCCCCGGCGGCGAGGCCCATCAACACCACCTCCGACGTAGGGAGGGCGGACAGCGGGAGAGAGCCACAGAGCTGTCGGCTCCACAGAGCTCCAGTGTTCACAGGGGTAGGCCCCAAATGGCACCCTATTCCTTATGTAGTGCACTACTTTTGATCAGAGCAGTATGGGATTCCTTATAGGCCCTGGTCAAAAGTAGTGCACTACATAGGGAATAAGGTACGATTTACAAAATAATGGAGCCACTCAATTCAGACGTTCATTGAAAAAACATGATTGTGAGGTTAAAAATACAAACAGAAGCAAAACAGACATTAATCTGGAGGCTGGATGTTAAACCAGGGACATGATGTTAATCTGACACAGGGACCTCATGTTAATCTGACACAGGGACATCATGTTAATCTGACACAGGGACCTCATGTTAATCTGACACAGGGACTTCATGTTAATCTGACACAGGGACCTCATGTTAATCTGACCCAGGGACCTCATGTTAATCTGACCCAGGGACATCATGTTAATCTGACACAGGGACCTCATGTTAATCTGACCCAGGGACATCATGTTTCTCCGGTGTTGACCATTCTGCCTGCCCTGACCCTGACCCTGAGCCTGCCTGCCGTCCTGTACCTTTGACCCACCTATCTGGATTACTGACCTCTGCCTGACCCTGAGCCTGAGCCTGACCCTGACCCTGAGCCGTCTTTTGCCTGCCCCTGTTCGATTAATAAACTGTTATTACTTCGATGTTGTCTGCATCTGGGTTTTACCTAAAACGTGATAGTGAGAGTTGTTATACAGAAATAGTCGTTATAAAGAAAGAGTCGTTATAAAGAGTCATTATAAAGAAAGAGTCGTTATAAAGAAAGAGTCATTATAAAGAAAGAGTCGTTATAAAGAGTCATTATATATAAAGAGTCGTTATAAAGAAAGAGTCGTTATAAAGAAAGAGTCGTTATAAAGAAAGAGTCATTATAAAGAAAGAGTCATTGTAAAGAAAGAGTCATTATAAAGAAAGAGTCGTTATAAAGAAAGAGTCGTTATAAAGAAAGAGTCATTATAAAGAAAGAGTCGTTATAAAGAGTCATTATAAAGAAAGAGTCATTATAAAGAAAGAGTCGTTATAAAGAAAGAGTCATTATAAAGAAAGAGTCATTATAAAGAAAGAGTCGTTATAAAGAGTCATTATAAAGAAAGAGTCGTTATAAAGAAAGAGTCGTTATAAAGAAAGAGTCATTATAAAGAAAGAGTCGTTATAAAGAAAGAGTCATTATAAAGAAAGAGTCATTATAAAGAAAGAGTCGTTATAAAGAGTCATTATAAAGAAAGAGTCGTTATAAAGAAAGAGTCATTATAAAGAAAGAGTCGTTATAAAGAAAGAGTCATTATAAAGAAAGAGTCATTATAAAGAAAGAGTCGTTATAAAGAAAGAGTCGTTATAAAGAGTCGTTATAAAGAAAGAGTCGTTATAAAGAGTCATTATAAAGAAAGAGTCATTATAAAGAAAGAGTCGTTATAAAGAAAGAGTCGTTATAAAGAGTCGTTATAAAGAGTCATTATAAAGAGTCATTATAAAGAAAGAGTCGTTATAAAGAAAGAGTCGTTATAAAGAAAGAGTCATTATAAAGAAAGAGTCATTATAAAGAAAGAGTCGTTATAAAGAAAGAGTCGTTATAAAGAAAGAGTCGTTATAAAGAAAGAGTCGTTATAAAGAGTCATTATAAAGAAAGAGTCGTTATAAAGAAAGAGTCGTTATAAAGAAAGAGTCGTTATAAAGAAAGAGTCGTTATAAAGAAAGAGTCATTATAAAGAAAGAGTCGTTATAAAGAAAGAGTCATTATAAAGAGTCGTTATAAAGAGTCATTATAAAGAAAGAGTCATTATAAAGAAAGAGTCATTATAAAGAAAGAGTCGTTATAAAGAAAGAGTCGTTATAAAGAGTCGTTATAAAGAAAGAGTCATTATAAAGAAAGAGTCGTTATAAAGAGTCATTATAAAGAAAGAGTCATTATAAAGAAAGAGTCATTATAAAGAAAGAGTCGTTATAAAGAAAGAGTCGTTATAAAGAGTCGTTATAAAGAAAGAGTCGTTATAAAGAGTCGTTATAAAGAAAGAGTCATTAGAAAGAAAGAGTCGTTATAAAGAGTCATTATAAAGAAAGAGTCATTATAAAGAAAGAGTCATTATAAAGAAAGAGTCGTTATAAAGAAAGAGTCGTTATAAAGAGTCGTTATAAAGAAAGAGTCGTTATAAAGAGTCGTTATAAAGAAAGAGTCATTAGAAAGAGTCGTTATAAAGAGTCGTTATAAAGAAAGAGTCGTTATAAAGAAAGAGTCATTATAAAGAAAGAGTCATTAGAAAGAGTCATTATAAAGAAAGAGTCGTTATAAAGAAAGAGTCGTTATAAATAAAGAGTCGTTATAAAGAGTCATTATAAAGAAAGAGTCGTTATAAAGAAAGAGTCATTATAAAGAAAGAGTCATTATAAAGAAAGAGTCGTTATAAAGAAAGAGTCGTTATAAAGAGTCGTTATAAAGAAAGAGTCATTATAAAGAAAGAGTCGTTATAAAGAGTCGTTATAAAGAAAGAGTCGTTATAAAGAGTCATTATAAAGAAAGAGTCGTTATAAAGAAAGAGTCATTATAAAGAAAGAGTCGTTATAAAGAGTCATTATATATAAAGAGTCGTTATAAAGAGTCATTATAAAGAAAGAGTCGTTATAAAGAGTCATTATAAAGAAAGAGTCGTTATAAAGAGTCATTATATATAAAGAGTCGTTATAAAGAGTCATTATAAAGAAAGAGTCGTTATAAAGAGTCAATATAAATAAAGAGTTGTTATAAAGAAAGAGTCATTATAAAGGTGTCTACTCTTCTGTTCTGAATCACTTAATGCCTCAAGAGGTTCCATTGCCAGAACCTTGTGAAAACCCAACATTGGAAGAGTGAACACTGTTTGTCACATCGTAGACTATAAAAACGATGGGTCTCCTCCGATTGTAACTCCATACATGGAGGTTTGTATAGGACCAGATTAAGGACAGAGAATTCAGAACAGAGAATCCATGGCTCTAGAATGTAACATCCAAGGGCCAATCCAGGCACTTGTCATCTCCCGTCTGGATTACTGCAACTCGCTGTTGGCTGGGCTCCCTGCCTGTGCCATTAAACCCCTACAACTCATCCAGAACGCCGCAGCCCGTCTGGTGTTCAACCTTCCCAAGTTCTCTCACGTCACCCCGCTCCTCCGCTCCCTCCACTGGCTTCCAGTTGAAGCTCGCATCCGCTACAAGACCATGGTGCTTGCCTACGGAGCTGTGAGGGGAACGGCACCTCAGTACCTCCAGGCTCTGATCAGGCCCTACACCCAAACAAGGGCACTGCGTTCATCCACCTCTGGCCTGCTCGCCTCCCTACCACTGAGGAAGTACAGTTCCCGCTCAGCCCAGTCAAAACTGTTCGCTGCTCTGGCCCCCCAATGGTGGAACAAACTCCCTCACAACGCCAGGACAGCGGAGTCAATCACCACCTTCCGGAGACACCTGAAACCCCACCTCTTTAAGGAATACCTAGGATAGGATAAAGTAATCCTTCTCACCCCCCTTAAAAGATTTAGATGCACTATTGTAAGTGGCTGTTCCACTGGATGTCATAAGGTGAACGCACCAATTTGTAAGTCGCTCTGGATAAGAGCGTCTGCTAAATGACTTAAATGTAATGTAAATGTAGATGATTCCCTGGAGTCTACCCTGAACCTTTCGATGAGTCAAAACGGCAGATTTTTCATAACAACACATACTGTTGGTGCCACAATGACACTAACTGCACAGTGACTTCACAGAGCAAAGGACACAGACAACAGTTCATTGTTCTTCACATCAGAAATCAGCGAGAGAATAAATAAATGGGCCAATACAACCCTCCCAAGGGCCAATAACCATCCCAAGGGCCAATACCACCTCCAAGGGCCAATACCACCCTCCCATGGGTGAATACCACCCTCCAAGGGCCAATAACATCCATGGGCCAATACCACCCTCCCAAGGGCCAATACCACCCTCCAAGGGCCAATAACATCCAAGGGCCAATACCACCCTCCCAAAGGCCAATATCACCCTCCCAAGGGCCAATAACATCCAAGGGCCAATACCACCCTCCCAAGGGTGAATACCACCCTCCAAGGGCCAATAACATCCATGGGCCAATACCACCCTCCCAAGGGCCAATACCACCCTCCCAAGGGCCAATAACATCCAAGGGCCAATACCACCCTCCCATGGGTGAATACCACCCTCCCAAGGGCCAATAACATCCAAGGGCCAATACCACCCTCCCAAGGGTGAATACCACCCTCCAAAGGGCCAATAACATCCAAGGGCCAATACCACCCTCCCATGGGTGAATACCACCCTCCAAGGGCCAATACCACCCTCCCAAGGGCCAATACCACCATCCCATGGGTGAATACCACCCTCCCAAGGGCCAATACCACCCTCCCATGGGTGAATACCACCCTCCAAGGGCCAATAACATCCATGGGCCAATACCACCCTCCCAAGGGCCAATACCACCCTCCAAGGGCCAATAACATCCAAGGGCCAATACCACCCTCCCAAAGGCCAATATCACCCTCCCAAGGGCCAATACCACCCTCCCAAGGGCTAATACAACCCTCCCAAGGCCCAATACCACCCTCCCAAGGGCCAATACCACCCTCCAAGGGCCAATACAACCCTCCCAAGGGCCAATAACATCCATGGGCCAATACCACCCTCCCATGGGTGAATACCACACTCCAAGGGCCAATAACATCCATGGGCCAATACCACCCTCCCAAGGGCCAATACCACCCTCCAAGGGCCAATAACATCCAAGGGCCAATACAACCCTCCCAAGGGCCAATACCACCCTCCCAAGGGCCAATACCACCCTCCCAAGGGCCAATACAACCCTCCCAAGGGCCAATACCACCCTCCCAAGGGCCAATACAACCCTCCCAAGGGCCAATACCACCCTCCCAAGGGCCAATACAACCCTCCCAAGGGCCAATACAACCCTCCCAAGGGCCAATACCACCCTCCCAAGGGCCAATATCACCCTCCCAAGGGCCAATACCACCCTCCCAAGGGCCAATACAACCCTCCCAAGGGCCAATAACATCCATGGGCCAATACCACCCTCCCAAGGGCCAATACCACCCTCCAAGGGCCAACAACATCCAAGGACCAATACAACCCTCCCAAGGGCCAATACCACCCTCCCAAAGGCCAATACAACCCTCCCAAGGGCCAATATCACCCTCCCAAGGGCCAATACCACCCTTCCAAGGGCCAATATCACCCTCCCAAGGGCCAATACAACCCTCCCAAGGGCCAATACCACCCTCCCAAGGGCAAATACCTCCCAAGGGCCAATACCACCCTCCCAAGAGGAAATACCTCCCAAGGGCCAATACCACCCTCTCAAGAGCCAATACCACCCATGGGTCAATACAACCCTCCCAAGGGCCAATACCATCCTCGCAAGGGCCAATACCTCCCAAGGGCCAATACCACCCTCCCAAGGGCCAATACCTCCCAAGGGCCAATACCTCCCTCCCAAGGGCCAATACCTCCCAAGGGCCAATACCACCCTCCCAAGGGCCAATACCACCCTCCCAAGGGCCAATACCTCCCAAGGGCCAATACCACCCTCCCAAGGGCCAATACCTCCCTCCCAAGGGCCAATACCTCCCTCCCAAGGGCCAATACAACCCTCCCAAGGGCCAATACCACCCTCCCAAGGGCCAATACCACCCTCCCAAGAGCCAATACCACCCATGGGTCAATACAACCCTCCCAAGGGCCAATACAACCCTCCCAAGGGCCAATACCTCCCTCCCAAGGGCCAATACCACCCTCCCAAGGGCCAATACCTCCCTCCCATGGGTCAATACCACCCTCCCAAGGGCCAATACCTCCCTCCCATGGGTCAATTTCATCCTTCCACTCTAACCCTAACCTTCCCAAGTCCTGGCCTTAAAGGTCCAACGCAGCCGTTTTGATCTCAAAATCAAATCATATCTGGGTAGCAATTAAGTACCTTTACTGTCATTGTTTTTCAATTAAAATGGTCAAAAAATAGCTTTTTAGCAATGAGCAATTTCTCAAGCAATAATTTTGCTTAGTACTTTCTGGGAGTGGTCTGAGTGGGGAAGGAAAAACTGAGAACTAAGTGATGTCATCAGGCCAAAACTCCATCGTACCAAAACAAGTTCATATTTCACAAAAAAGTATTTTCAAACGGCTCTTACACTAAATGGGCATTTATAATTCCACACACATTAGTATTCATCATAGTGTGGAAATACTTTTTTTTTTTGTTTTTTTTTTGACTGCACTGGGGCCTTTAACAGAAAGACCAAAGCATACAGCTTCCTCCATTTACCTAGAATATGACCGTTAGTGCTCAACTTAAAAAGCAAAAACACGTTATCCATCTAGCGGGAAAATAGCAGCAGACACAATCATCCCAAACCTCAGAGAGAGAAATGTATCTGGCCTGTGGTGAGAGATGATGAACCCAGGCGGTTAGTTAAGTGGCTATAGAAACCAGCTAATGGAGACATTGTTGTAGTGCAGTGCCGTCCTCAACCCACAACCACCACACCACAAACCTTTAAACACCAAAAAAAGAAACAATATATCATTCTTTTATATGTTCTAAAGTTCTTTGTGACCGACTCAACCAATTAGATATAAGTATCATCACATTAAGACACCGTAGACTTATAAACATGATGCAAAATATGAAAATATAATTCCTTTATGATCCTCTTGGTTTCAGTATTGCATCGCTGGTCCTGTTACGTCTGCATTTTGACTGTAATATTGTACATGATGGTATAATCAAATGAAGATACCACAGTCTGATAAACATGATGTACAGTAAAATTATAAATATGCAAATATAATTTCTCAGAGTCTTGAAAGTTCAGTTTTCATAACTGTTACTCTCCACTTGCTGTCAATTTGGGGTATGTAAAAAAAAAAATGGTTTTGTTTATCCTAAATCAGAGAAGTGAACTTTATAAGCAGGAGTTAATGTTTTATGTTTATGGGGAGAGTAAGATCAACTTTTCCAAAGTCCAGTCCAGAAAGGATGCAACATGAGAGACTTTTTACCAAGAACAGAAGATGTGGAGGGAGAGAGAGAGAGAGAGACAGAGAGAGAGACAGATCAAGTGACAGAGAGAAAGTGAGAGACCGAGCGACTGAGAGAAAGACAGATTGCGCGACTGAGAGAAAGACAGATTGCGCGTCAGAGAGAGAGAGAGACCGAGCGACTGAGAGAAAGAGAGAAGAGAGAGATGCAATTAACTTAGGGCAGAGAGGAACAGTGGGCTTCTTGTCAGTCTTCCCCAGCTTTTATGATGTCAGCTACCAGCCAGACAAAGACACCCCATCCCCAAAAACAAACAGTCTTTGCCTGCAAAATGACCCTGAAAACTCAGCCTGCCGTTTCATCTGAGAGGGAGCAATTCTTCCTGAAAACTCAGCCTGCCGTTTCATCTGAGAGGGAGCATTTCTCCCTGAGCCAGGGTCAACAAGTAAACAATACAAGGGGGATTGCTGGGATTGGAGAAGGGGTTGGAGGGGGCTGGGGGTTGAAAGAGGGCAAGGGGTTTGGAGGAGGGTTGGGGATTGGGGTTGGAGGGGGCTGGGGATGGGAAGAGGGCTGGGTAATGGAGGGGGCTGGGGGTTGGAGGAGGGTTGGGGGTTGGAGGGGCTGGGAATGGGAAGAGGGCTGGGTAATGGAGGGGGTTGGGGATTGGAGGGGGCTGGGGATGGAAGAGGGCTGGGTGTTGGATGGGGCTGGGGATGGGGGTTGGAGGGGACTGGGGGTTGGGGGTTGGAGGAGGGTTGGGGGTTGGAGGGGACTGGGGGTTGGGGGTTGGAAGAGGGCTGGGGATTGGAAGAGGGCTGGGGTTTGGATTGGAGGAGGGCTGGGGGTTGGAGGAGGGCTGGGGTCTGGGGGGTTGGAGGAGGGCTGGGGGTTGGAAGAGGGCTGGGGGTTGGAAGAGGGTTGGGGTTGGAGGGGGTTGGGGGTTGGAAGAGGGCTGGGGTTGGATTGGAGGAGGGCTGGGGGTTGGAGGAGGGCTGGGGGTTGGAAGAGGGTTGGATTTGGAGGGGCTGGGGGTTAGAAGAGGGTTGGGGTTGGTGGGGGCTGGGGGTTGGAAGAGGGTTTGGATTGGAGGAGGGCTGGGGGTTGGAGGAGGGCTGGGGTCTGGGGGGTTGGAGGGGCTGGGGTTGGAAGATGGCTGGGGGTTGGAAGAGGGTTGGGTTTGGAGGGGGTTGGGGGTTGGAAGAGGGCTGGGGGGTTGGGGGTTGGATTGGAGGAGGGCTGGGGGTTGGAGGAGGGCTGGGGTTGGAAATGGTTGGATTTGGAGGGGCTGGGGATTGGAAGAGGGTTGGGATTGGTGGGGGCTGGGGTTGGAAGAGGGTTGGAGGGGGTTGGGGGTTGGAGGAGGGTTGGGGTTGGAAGAGGGTTGGGGTTGGAGGAGGGTTGGAAGAGGGTTGGGGTTGGAGGAGGGTTGGGGGTTGGAAGAGGGTTGGGAGTGTGCGCTTTCATGCTCACTCTCTCTTTCTCTCTTACTATCAGTCTCTCTCTATTAGTGTGTGTGTGTGTGTGTGTGCGTGCGTGGGTGGGTGCGTGCGTGCATGAGTGTGTGTGTGTCTGTGCGTGCGTGTGTGTGTGTGTGTCTGTGCGTGCGTGCGTGCGTGTGTGTGTCTGTGCGTGCGTGCGTGCGTGTGTGTGTGTGTGTGTGTCTGTGCGTGCGTGTGTGTGTCTGTGTGTGCGTGCGTGCGTCTGTGCGTGCGTGCGTGCGTGCGTGTGTGTGTGTGTGTGTGTGTGTGTGTGTGTAAAGCTATTATGGTCTGCTGGAAACTACTCCACACTGCACTATGTGCGTGGGTGGGTGCGTGCGTGCATGAGTGTGTGTGTGTCTGTGCGTGCGTGTGTGTGTGTGTGTCTGTGCGTGCGTGCGTGCGTGTGTCTGTGCGTGCGTGCGTGCGTGTGTGTGTGTGTGTGTGTCTGTGCGTGCGTGCGTGTGTGTGTCTGTGTGTGCGTGCGTGCGTCTGTGCGTGCGTGCGTGCGTGCGTGCGTGCGTGTGTGTGTGTGTGTAAAGCTATTATGGTCTGCTGGAAACTACTCCACACTGCACTATGTCAACATTAGTCTCTGTCTGTGTGCTGTGAATAATAACTTGATTAAAACATATTTCTAAACACACATATTGCAGACTGCAGAGCTCTTGTCTCACTGGATAAGCCGTGGTTGATGTGAAAATCTCTGCAAACGGTGTGTTATATAGTGACTTCAAAACATTTTCCCCATTTTGTTGTTACAGCCTGTTTTTAAAGTGGATTTTACATTTAGATTATTTTTTCTTTGGTCACTGGCCTAAACACAACACCCCATAATATCACTGAAACGTTTACAAATTAATTAAAAATGAAAAGTTGAAATGTGACCGACCGGTGTGTTTTTTTACAGTGGATATAAGTAGAGACTCGGAGCTAGAAAATGGTGTATCGTGCACTCCAGTTGAGGAACAATGGGAAAGCAATTCTGTTTTGAAAGTTGATACATTTTTTGAGAAAATGGCACTTGAATGTTTTGGTGCACCTGCTGGAGAGAGCTTCTTTGTCTACACCCATTCAGGATCGTTCACACCCTCTTAAGCTTTAGCCCCACCCATCTCTTTAAGGACTCACATGTGAGGCCATGTACTAAACAACCAAAGATTTCAAGACTAAAGGCTGGTTTATACTACGAGTGTGCTCGTAAATTTTATCTGGAGTGCCAGAGTGTGCTCAGAGGTAGCTTTGGGAGTTTGTAAACTCAGAGCGTTGTCAGATTATCTGTTCGTAAATTCAGAGCATTTTGCTCTTGGAGCGTTCAGAGCCACACTGGACGCACTGGCCGAGGAATAGGGTTGATTTGAGCGTTCTGACCTCACAACAAGCAGTCAAGCACCCAAGCTAACTGTCTAACGTTGGCTAGCTTGCTAGCTACTTCCAGACACATAATGAGAGAACACCCACCTCACTCTAACCATTTTACTCACCCTAGCAGAGCTGGTTAGGCTGTGTTTTTATGTTATCCAGAGTGTTGGTGACTGTAACTGGGCTGCTGGCAACAATTTAATTACGCTTTTTTGATGACATTTACTGACACCGGACACATTGTGTTCGTAAATTCTGCTCCTCTGGCACACTCGGACGAAAGTGCTCTGAAATCGGAGTAGATTTACCAGATACGTCTATCGACAGTTGTCGCAGTGACATCATAAACATTCTATTGAAATAGTTACTTGCATAGTGGAGTCTTTTGTTTAGACATGTAGCTAGCTAGCTAAACAATTAACAAATAATCCCCAACTCATAGCGTTACTACCCTGCATGAATCTGCCGGTAGCTAACCAACCAGGTTCAACGTTAGCTAGCTAAAGTTAGGCTATAACTAGCAATGCAAATGACTCTGAAATACAAAATAATATAACCGGCTAACGTTAGCTAGCTAACAGTACACTTTAACTTGAAGTGATAACAACTTTCTGAGGAAATTAGAAATGTGTAATATGTGAAAATGTAGCTAGCTAGACTGTCTTACCCGTGGATACATGGATGGATGTTTGGCACTCTGTGTCTTGAATGCCATGGTTGCTCTTAGTTTGAAGATCCGGAGACAGGTGTTTTATACAACAGCCTTCTGCGTGTTCTCTTTTCGACTCTGTCTGCATATTTGCAATCAAACGCCAGAATTATCTCCATCTCCTTTAGATATCATACTCTATTTCCACTGATTTAAAAACAAAAGTGGAGAGCAACAACTATGCAACAACTATGCAGTTCTACTACGTGATATTTTTCAAAAATGCTGCGTTAGAAAGGAATACCGACCAGCTCATATTATAGACAGAAACTTGCTACATGGCAGACCAATCAAAACTCACCTCTCAGGATTTCCAGCCCACTTATTATCTCAGCCAATCATGGCTAGTGGGAAGGTTGATGCCTTTTTCTGTGACTAAACCATCTAAGCTCATAATTTCAAAATTGTGTTCGTTTTTACAGATGGTATACAAGTTTGTTATTAAGGCATGATGTAAGTTCACATGTTCCAGAAGGCACTTCTGCCTTTTAATAAAAACAAAAGTTTATGTTCAAATAGCTCTCCTGTGAAGTTGCGACGTTCCTGAAACGAGTCACAAATGTCTTGAGTCAATAAGTATTCAACCCCTTTGTTATGGCAAGCCTAAATAACGTTGAATGGACTCTGTGTGCAATAATAGTGTTTAACCTGATTTTTTGAATGACTACCTCATCTCTGTACCCCACACATACAACCCTAACCCTAACCCTAACCCAGTCGGGCAGTGAATTTCAAACACAGATTCAACCACAACGACCAGGGAGGTTTTCCAATGCTTTGCAAAGAAGGGCACCTACTTGTAGATGGCTAAAATAAAAAAGTTGACATAGAATATCCCTTTGAGCAAAGTTATTAACTGCCCTTTGGATGGTGTATCAATACACCCAGTCACTACAAAGATACAGGTGTCCTTCCCAACTCAGTTGCCGGAGAGGAAGGAAACTGCTGAAGGATTTCAACATCAGGCCAATGGTTATTTTAAAATAGTTAAAGAGTTAATATGGCTGTGATAGGAGAAAACTGAGGATGGATCAACAACATTGTAGTTACTCCACAATACTAACCTACATGACAGAGTGAAAAGAAGGAAGCCCGTACAGAATAAAATTATTCCAAAACATGAATCCTGTTTGCAACAAGGCACTAAAGTAATACTGCAAAAAACATGTGGCAAAGCAATACACGTTCTGTCCTGAATACAAAGTGTTATGTTTGGGGCAAATCCAATACCAGACATTACTGAGTACCACTCCCCATATCTTCAAGCATAGTGGTGGCAGCATCATGTTATGGGTATTCTTGTCATTTTTAAGGACGGGGTAGTTTTTCAGGATACAAAATTAATGGAATGGAGCAAAGCTGGCAGAATCCTAGAGGAAAACCTGGTTCAGTCTGGTTTCCACCAGACACTGGGAGATGAATTCACCTTTCAGCAGGACAATAACCTAAAACACAAGGCCAAATCTACACGAGTTGCTTACCAAGAAGACAGTGAATGTTCCTGAGAGGCCAAGTTACAGTTTTGACTTAAATCTACTTGAAAATCTAATATGGTTTGCTAGCAATGATCAACAACCAATTTGTGAAAAAGGAAGCAACGTAGAAATGTCTTCACCAAGGCATAAATGTTCCTTTCTGGTCCACCAGCTACTGTGGCAGGTAGATACAACAAAAATCTACCAGCCACTCAAACATTGAAAAACAATCTAGCTTTGTGAACAAAACAATGTGAACAGCCAAGAAACACAAGAATCTCACTTCAGTAGACTTTCATTTCAAGTAAATTAGAACCATGTTTATGCCCGTACGGCAGCGCTTCTAAAGATGAATCTTTCACTCTGCTCTTGACGTTCCCACAGCCCCAGGAAGTGTTGCAGCGTGAGGCGGAAAAAGTCTATACACAGTAGGGTTCCTAGTTCTTTGACTTCGTATGATTCATTTACCAGCTACGAAACAAAATGGCAGAAATACAACCGCAGCATTTATTTTCCTATAAAATGTGATTATATTTGACCATTTTTTTTATTCACAAACGTGAATGAAATGCTCTTACTGTGTAGCCCTGACCAGCCGTAATAGACATCTATTCCCACACCGACGCCAAAATAGACCTGCATTTGGCGGGTGTTCACTTTAGGCCCAAGTCTTCACATTAGAGGAAGTGATACATTAGAGGTTGTATTTACAGTACAACAATATAAGGCAAGGTATAAGCACGCATGCACACAGACAAAGACACATACAACACACACACGTACACACAACACACACACATACACACACATGGGTACTGGTAAGATACAGGATGTTACAGTCTTATTATGGGTACTGGTAAGATACAGTATGTTACAGTCTTATTATGGGTACTGGTAAGATACAGTATGTTACAGTCTTATTATGGGTACTGGTAAGAAACGGTATGTTACAGTCTTATTATGGGTACTGGTTACAGTCTTATTATGGGTACTGGTAAGATACAGTATGTTACAGTCTTATTATGGATACTGGTAAGATAAGGATGTTACAGTCTTATTATGGGTACTGGTAAGATACAGGATGTTACAGTCTTATTATGGGTACTGGTAAGATACTGTATGTTACAGTCTTATTATGGGTACTGGATACAGTCTTATTATGGATACTGGTAAGATACAGTATGTTACAGTCTTATTATGGGTACTGGTAAGATACAGTATGTTACAGTCTTATTATGGGTACTGGTAAGATACAGTATGTTACAGTCTTATTATGGGTACTGGTAAGATACGGTATGTTACAGTCTTATTATGGGTACTGGATACAGTCTTATTATGGATACTGGTAAGATACAGTATGTTACAGTCTTATTATGGGTACTGGTAAGATACAGTATGTTACCGTCTTATTATGGGTACTGGTAAGATACGGTATGTTACAGTCTTATTATTGATATTGGTAAGATAGGCAATGTTACAGTCTTATTATGGATACTGGTAATATAAGGTATGTTACCGTCTTATTATGGTTATTGGTAAGATAGGCTATGTTACAGTCTTATTATGGGTACTGGTAAGATACGGTATGTTACAGTCTTATTATGGGTACTGGTTACAGTCTTATTATGGGTACTGGTTACAGTCTTATTATGGGTACTGGTTACAGTCTTATTATGGGTACTGGTACCGTAAGTGTAATTAAAATACAGTGCCTTCGGAAAGTATTCAGACCCCTTGACTTTTCCCACATTTTGCTACGTTACAGCCTTATTTGAAAATTGATTAAATAGTTTTTCCCCCTCATCAATCTACAAACAAGTCCGGGCTCCGGCGGGGCCACTCAAGGACATGCAGAGACTTGTCCGGAAGCCACTCCTGTATTGTCTTGGCTGTATGCTTGGCATTCATGCCAAAAAGTTCAATCTTGGTTTCATCAGACCAGAGAATCTTGTTTCTCATAGTATGAGAGTCATTTAGCTGCCTTTTGCAAACTCCAAGCGGGCTGTCATGTGCCTTTTACTAAGGAGTGGCTTCCGTCTGGCCACTCTACCATAAAGGCTGTCCTTCTGGAAGGTTCTCCCATCTCCACAGAGGAACTCTGGAGCTCTGTCAAAGTGAAAATTGGGTTCTTGGTCACCTACCTGACCAAGGCCCTTCTCCCCCGATTGGTCAGTTTGTCCGGGCGGCCAGCTCTAGGAAGAATCTTGGTGGTTCCAAACTTCTTCCATTTAAGAATGATGGAGGCCACTGTGTTCTTGTGGACCTTCAATGCTGCAGAAATGTTTTGGTACCCTTCCACAGCTCTCTGCCTCAACACAATCCTGTCTCTGAGCTCTACGGACAATTCCTTCGAATTCATGGCTTGGTTTTTGCTCTGACATGCACCTGTCAACTGTGGGACTTTATATAGATAGGTGTGTGCCTTTCCAAATCACGTCCAATCAATTTAATTTACCACAGGTGGACTCCAATCAAGTTGTAGAAACATCTCAAGGATGATCAATGGAAACAGGATGCACCTAAGCTCAATTTGGAGTCTCATAGCAAAGGGTCCGAATACTTATGTAAATAAGGGATTTCTGGTACTATAGATACTGGTAGTATAGATACTGGTACTATAGATACTGGTACTATAGATACTGGTACTATGGATACTGGTACTATAGATACTGGTACTATAGATACTGGTACTATGGATACTGGTACCAAAATACTGATACTACAGATACTGGTACTATGGATACTGGTACTATAGATACATTTACATTTACATTTAAGTCATTTAGCAGACGCTCTTATCCAGAGCGACTTACAAATTGGATACTGGTAGTATAGATACTGGTACTATGGATACTGGTACTATAGATACTGGTACTATGGATACTGGTACTATAGATACTGGTACTATAGATACTGGTACTATGGATACTGGTACTATAGATACTGGTACTATAGATACTGGTACTATGGATACTGGTACCAAAATACTGATACTACATATACTGGTACTATAGATACTGGTACTATAGATACTGGTACTATGGATACTGGTACTATAAATACAGGTACTTTAGATACTTGTACTATAGATACTGGTACTATAAATACTGGTACTATAGATACTGGTACTCTAGATACTGGTACTCTAGATACTGGTACTATAGATACTTGTACTATAGATACTGGTACTATGGACACAGGTACTATAGATACTGGTACTATGGATACTGGTACTATATATACAGGTACTATAAATACTGGTACTATAAATACTGGTACTATGGATACTGGTACTATAGATACCGGTACTATAAATACAGGTACTATGGATACTGGTACTATAAATACTGGTACTATAGATACTGGTACTCTAGATACTGGTACTATAGATACTGGTACTATGGATACTGGTACTATGGATACTGGTACAAAAATACTGGTACTACAGATACTGGTACTATAGATACTGGTACTACAGATACTGGTACTATAGATACTGGTACTATAGATACTGGTACTATGGATACTGGTACTATAAATACAGGTACTTTAGATACTTGTACTATAGATACTGGTACTATAAATATTGGTACTATAGATACTTGTACTATAGATACTGGTACTATGGATACAGGTACTATAAATACAGGTACTATGGATACTGGTACTATGGATACTGGTACTATAAATACTGGTACTATAGATACTGGTACTCTAGATACTGGTACTATGGATACTGGTACTATAGATACTGGTACTATAGATACTGGTACTATAGATACTGGTACTATAAATACAGGTACTATAGATACTGGTACTATAAATACTGGTACTATGGATACTGGTACTATAGATACCGGTACTATAAATACAGGTACTATGGATACTGGTACTATAAATACTGGTACTATAGATACTGGTACTCTAGATACTGGTACTATAGATATGTGTACTATAGATACTGGTACTATAGATACTGGTACTATGGATACTGGTACTATAGATACTGGTACTATAAATACTGGTACTATAGATACTGGTACTCTAGATACTGGTACTATAGATATTTGTACTATAGATACTGGTACTATAAATACTGGTACTATAAATACTGGTACTATAGATACTGGTACTCTAGATACTGGTACTATAGATACTTGTACTATAGATACTGGTACTATGGATACAGGTACTATGGATACAGGTACTATAGATACTGGTACTATGGATACTTGTACTATAGATACTGGTACTATAGATACTGGTACTATGGATACAGGTACTATAGATACTGGTACTATGGATACAGGTACTATAAATACAGGTACTATAGATACTGGTACTATAAATACAGGTACTATGGATACTGGTACTATGGATACTTGTACTATAAATACTGGTACTATAGATACTGGTACTCTAGATACTGGTACTATAGATACTTGTACTATAGATACTGGTCCTATGGATACAGGTACTATAAATACAGGTACTATAGATACTGGTACTATGGATACAGGTACTATAAATACAGGTACTATGGATACTGGTACTATGGATACTTGTACTATAAATACTGGTACTCTAGATACTGGTACTCTAGATACTGGTACTATAGATACTGGTACTATGGATACTGGTACTATAGATACTGGTACTATAAATACTGGTACTATGGATACTTGTACTATAAATACTGGTACTCTAGATACTGGTACTCTAGATACTGGTACTATAGATACTGGTACTATGGATACTGGTACTATGGATACTGGTACTATGGATACAGGTACTATGGATACATGGTTTTAAATCAATTCTAATTCATTACTTGAATCCAGTTTAATCCATTGCAATTCACTATCAGGTGAGACTCAAATCTTAAGAAGCTTGGTTGTTGTATTTTAAAACTGCGATGTTTAATAGCACCATTTTCTTTCCGTTTGCCAACTTTTAATTCCAATCAATTTGACTAATGATTGTAACTGCAATTCAAATATCCTTAATTTAGTAACGACAAAACTGCAATTCCAAACATCATTAAATGAAACGTGTTCAGCTGGGTGTGGGTGGCTAACTTCTGAGTCGGTATGCCAAATATTTTCAATCGGATTATTTTAAGTCTGTCTCACTGATGTAACAGGACGTTAAGAGCTGATGTTTATCTGCCAATAAAGACACAATGACTCGTATTAACGGCTGCTGATGGCTGATGGCTATAACACATACTAATGGAGGCTATAAGATCACTGAGAACGAATCCCTAAAGGTTTGTTAAATTCACCCGGCAGCACAACTCTAGAACAATACAGTGAGTTAATGATGTGCTGTAAAGACACTTAGTTCAATTACAGCATTAGCTTTTCAGTTTAACACCATCTAGAAAATATATTACACGACAAAAATATAAACGCATAAATGTAACAGTTTCAAAAAAGAAACGTCCTCTCACTGTCAACTGCGTTTATTTTCAGCAAACTTAACATGTGTAAATATTTCACAACTGAGACATAAACTGAACAAGTTCCACAGACATGTGACTGACAGAAATGGAATAATGTGTCCCTGAACAAAGGGGGGGGGGTCAAAAGTAACAGTCAGGATCTGGTGTGGCCACCAGCTGCATTAGGTACTGCAGTGCATCTCCTTCCTCATGGACTGCACCAGATTTGCCAGTTATTGATGTGAGATGTTACCACACTCTTCCACCAAGACACCTGCAAGTTCCCAGAAATTTCTGGGGGGAATGGCCCTAGCCCTCACCCTCCGATCCAACAGGTCCCAGACGTGCTCAATGGGATTGAGATCCGGGCTCTTCGCTGGCCATGGCAGAACACTGACATTCCTGTCTTGCAGGAAATCATGAGCGGAACAAGCAGTATGGCTGTTGGCATTGTCATGCTGGAGGGTCATGTCAGGATGAGCCTGCAGGAAGGGTACCATATGAGGGAGGAGGATGTCTTCCCTGTAATGCACAGCGTTGAGATTGCCTGCAATGACAACAAGCTCAGTCCGATGATGCTGTGACACACCGCCCCAGACCATGACGGACCCTCCACCTCCAAATCGATCCCGCTCCAGAGTACAGGCCTCGGTGTAACGCTCATTCCTTCGACGATAAACGCAAATCCGACCATCACCCCTGGTGAGACAAAACCATGACTCGTCAGTGAAGAGCACTTTTGCCAGTCCTGTCTGGTCCAGCGACGGTGAGTTTGTGCCCATAGGCGACGTTGTTGCCAGGGATGTCTGGTGAGGACCTGCCTTACAACAGGACTACAAGCCCTCAGTCCTCAGCCCTCAACAGGCCTCTCTCAAAAAAGTTTATTTTTTTGCTGAGTTTACAAGGAAACCATTTTCCACATGCAGCACAACACATCTCCTTCACCTAGAGTTGATCAGGCTGTTGATTGTGGCCTGTGGAATGTTGTCCCACTCCTCTTCAATGACTGTGTGTGAAGTGGCTGGATATTGGTGGGAACTGGAACAAGATGTCGTACACGTCGATCCAGAGCATCCCAAACATGCTCAATGGGTGACCTGTCTGGTGAGTATACAGGCCATGGAAGAACTGGGACATTTTCAGCTTCCAGGAATTGTGTACAGATCCTTGCGACATGGGGCCGTGCATTATCACGCTGAAACATTAAGTGATGGCAGGGGATGAACGGCACGACAACGTACCTCAGGATCTCGTCACGGCATCTCCGTGCATTCAAATGCAACTGTGTTTGTTGTTCGTAGCATATGCCTGCCCATAACATAACCACATAGACAAAATGGGGAACTCTGTTCACAATGTTGACATCAGCAAACTGCTCGACCACACGAAACACCATACACGTGGTCTGTGGTTGTGAGGCCGGTTGGACATACATTAAATTCTCTGGCAACAGCTCTGGTGGACATTCCTGCAGTCAGCAAGCCAATTGCTCGCGCCCTCAAAACTTGAGACATCTGTGGCATTGTGTTGTGTGACAAAATTGCACATTTTAGAGTGGCCTTTTATTGTCCCCAGCACAAGGTGCACCTGTGTAATGATCATGCTGTTTAACCAGCTTCTTGATATGCCACACCTGTCAGGTGGATGGATTATCTGGGCAAAGGAGAAATGCTCACTGACAGGGATGTAAACAAATTTGTGCACCACATTTGTGCCAAATAAGGTTTTTGTGCGTATGGAACGTTTCTGGGATCTTTTATTTCAGCTCAAGAAACATGGAGACCAACACTTGCCTTTATATTTTTGTTCAGTAAAAATCCTTAATTAATACTTAATACTAATACTTAATTAATACTTAATAATACTACTTAATTAATACTTAATAATAATACTTAATTAATACTTAACGCTAATACTTAATTAATACTTCATACTAATACTTAATTAATACTTAATACTTAATACTTAATTAATACTTAATACTTAATAATAATACTTAATTAATACTTAATAATAATACTTAATAATAATACTTAATTCATACTTAATACTAATACTTAATTAATACTTAATAATAATAATACTTAATTCATACTTAGTACTAATACTTAATTAATACTTAATAATAATACTTAATTAATACTTAATAATAATACTTAATAATAATACTTAATTCATACTTAATACTAATACTTAATTAATACTTAATAATAATAATACTGAATTAATACTTAGTACTAATACTTAATTAATACTTAATAATAATACTGAATTAATACTTAATACTAATACTTGATTAATACTGACTAAGATGGAGTTAAATCTTATTGAGAAGATATTCATAGAGGTTATAACTTAAAATTGACTTCAAACATTTTACATTTTTTTTCCTTTCTAATTAAATCATGTTGGCGTTGCAGGAAGCTCAGAATGCCATTAAACCAAGAGGTTCTGAGTTCAAATCCCAGAAGAGGACATGTTGAATATATAATTACTGTGTAAATAAACATGTAAACAATGACACTGTGTGTCAAATATGCACGTTGAAAACATTGTATGTTAAAAGCAGTGTGTGTAACTAGTTCCACATCCTTTTCTAGCTAAAATGGCCAAATTATAATTTGTAGTTAAATGAACACATGAGAGGAGTTGAGCAAACACATCCTTTTAAAGTTAACTGAATTTGTACCAGTGAAAAGTTTGGTCACATCTACTCATTCAAGGGTTTTTCTTTATTTTGACTATTTTCTACATTGAGGAATAATATTGAAAACATCAAAACTATGAAATAACACAATATGGAATCATGTAGTAACCAAAAAAGTGTTAAACAAATCAAAATATATATTTTAAGTAGTTACCCTTTGCCTTGATGACCGCTTTGCACACTCTTGGCATGGTGTTAAACAGAGACAAGCTATTAAATTATGGTGTTAAACAGAGACACGCTATTAAATCCTCAACAAGCTTTACAACCCCGGAAAGGCCCAGGGCAGTATAGAGAAGAGGAGATGGGATATGGAATGGCCCAGGGCAGTATAGAGAAGAGGAGATGGGATATGGAAAGGCCCAGGGCAGTATAGAGAAGAGGAGATGGGATATGGAAAGGCCCAGGGCAGTATAGAGAAGAGGAGATGGGATATGGAAAGGCCCAGGGCAGTATAGAGAAGAGGAGATGAGATATGGAAAGGCCCAGGGCAGTATAGAGAAGAGGGGATGGGATATGGAATGGCCCGGGGCAGTATAGGGAAGAGGAGATGGGATATGGAAAGGCCCAGGGCAGTATAGAGAAGAGGAGATGGGATATGGAAAGGCCCAGGGCAGTATAGGGAAGAGGAGATGGGATATGGAAAGGCCCAGGGCAGTATAGGGAAGAGGAGATGGGATATGGAAAGGCCCAGGGCAGTATAGAGAAGAGGAGATGGGATATGGAAAGGCCCAGGGCAGTATAGGGAAGAGGAGATGGGATATGGAAAGGCCCAGGGCAGTATAGAGAAGAGGAGATGGGATATGGAAAGGCCCAGGGCAGTATAGGGAAGAGGAGATGGGATATGGAAAGGCCCAGGGCAGTATAGGGAAGAGGAGATGGGATATGGAATGGCCCAGGGCAGTATAGGGAAGAGGAGATATGTTTTCCAAAAGCTATTTAACTCTGGGACAAAAAAAGGTCTTGTTAGAAACAGGTGACAATATCTGATCACCTTCCAGTTGAGCGTCCTGTCCAAAGTGGGTACATCAAGCTGTCTCAAACTACTGAAACAGGAGAAAGCCTTTCTCCTGCCCTATAGGCCATTCTTGCTCAGACAAGACTCGCTTACTTTTCAGTTAACTGAACAAATGACACCAAGAGACAAAAATGAAAGCCTCTTCTAACAAAAGCCGTAAATTGGGAGAATTAGAACAGTGACTGAATGAAAATATTACATCCTTTCACATAGCGTCTCCGACATCCCTATGACATCAAATATACAACACCTGACGTTTCTGTTTTGTAAACCTGTTTAAACGACACCAAGAGGCACAAATAAAGCCTCTTCGGACACTATGACAATATCACCATACATTTAGAGAATTAGAACTGTTAACTTTTGAAATTAGAACTTTGGTATGGTCTCAATGACAGCCACACAATCTCAGACGGACAGACAGACAGACAGACAGACAGACAGACAGACAGACAGACAGACAGACAGACAGACAGACAGACAGACAGACAGACAGACAGACAGACAGACAGACAGACAGACAGACAGACAGACAGACAGACAGACAGAGGAATGTGAACGAATCTAATATCTGTCTGTTTGGTCAACAAGAAAAAAGAAACCAAGCACCTCAGTGTGAAATATACCCGGTGCTGAGAGGGAGAAGTGAAGGCATGAAGAGAAGCCAACCCCTTGTGTCCCAAATGGTACCCTATTCCCTATGTAGTGCACTACTTTTGTCCAGAGCTCTAAGAATAGGATACAGGAATAGGGTGCCATTTCAGACACAGCCCAAATCAAATCAAATCAAACATCCCTGTTACATTCATTAGATGAAACATCCCTGTTCCATTCTTTAGTTGAAACATCCCTGTTATATTCATTAGTTGAAACATCCCTGTTCCATTCATTAGATGAAACATCCCTGTTATATTCATTAGTTGAAACATCCCTGTTCCATTCATTAGATGAAACATCCCTGTTATATTCATTAGATGAAACATCCCTGTTATATTCATTAGTTGAAACATCCCTGTTATATTCATTAGTTGAAACATCCCTGTTCCATTCATTAGTTGAAACATCCCTGTTACATTCATTAGTTGAAACATCTGTTCCATTCTTTAGTTGAAACATCCCTGTTACATTCATTAGATGAAACATCCCTGTTACATTCATTAGTTGAAACATCTGTTCCATTCTTTAGATGAAACATCCCTGTTCCATTCTTTAGATGAAACATCCCTGTTACATTCTTTAGATGAAACATCCCTGTTACATTCTTTAGATGAAACATCCCTGTCCATTCATTAGTTGAAACATCCCTGTTCCATTCATTAGATGAAACATCTGTTCCATTCATTAGTTGAAACATCTGTTCCATTCATTAGTTGAAACATCCCTGTTACATTCTTTAGATGAAACATCCATCATTAGAGAATAATCTAATTAATTACCAACCAGTTCAAATAGATGTTCTGCCGTGGGCAAACTCAGCAAATCAACGGCAGCTCGCCAAAAATAGTGGCCAAGCAGAGTGGAAAATACATCCATTGTATTCACATGGGCTCATCCTTTCATAGGATGCATCCCAAATGGCACCTTATTCCCTTTGTAGTGCCTTACTTTCCCTATGGCCCTGGTCAAAAGCAGTGCACTATGTAGGGTATAACTTGGGACTCGACCATTGAGAGAGAGAGAGAACCATTTTGAGGCCACCATTTATGACATGGCCATCTTGCAGAGCTACTACGACAAGTGTATTTGGTGCCACAGATGTCTCAAGTTTAGAGGTAGCATACAATTGGCATGCTGACTGCAGGAATATCCACGAGAGCTGTTTCCAGAGAATTGAATGTCCATTTCTCTACCGTAAGCCACCTCCAACATATTTTTTGAGAATTCTGCAGCACGTGCAACTGACCTCACAACCGCAGACCAGGTTTAACCACGCCAGCCCAAGACCTCCACATCTGGCTTCTTCACCTGCGGGATCGTCTGAGGTGGCAGGGTAGCCTAGTGGTTAGAGCGTTGGACTAGTAACCGGAAGGTTGCAAGTTCAAACCCCCGAGCTGACAAGGTACAAATCTGTCGTTCTGCCCCTGAACAGGCAGTTAACCCACTGTTCCCAGGCCGTCATTGAAAATAAGAATTTGTTCTTAACTGACTTGCCTGGTTAAATAATTGAAGAGGAGTGGGACAATGTTCCACAGTAAACAGCTTGATCAACTGTGTGTGAAGGAGATGTGTCGCGCTGCTTGTGGTAAATGGTGGTCACACCAGATACTGACTGGTTTTCTGATCCACTCCACTACTTTTTGCGTAAGGTGTCTGTGGCCAACAGATGCATATCTGTATTCCCAGTCATGTGAATTGACTGATGTCCTGATATAAACTGTAACTCAGTAAAATCCTTGAAATTGTTGCATGTTGCCTTTATATTTTTGTTCAGTGCAAGTTAAAATCAATAGCGCTATTGAAAAGCTCCACGCTTGGTTAAATTACGGTGCTAAAGTATGTTTGGCTTGGTCACTGAAACACTGGTGGGAATGAAGGAGAGAGAGAAAGAGAGAGAGAGAGAGAGAGAGAGAGAGAGAGAGAGAGAGAGAGAGAGACAGAAAGAGACAGAGAGAGAGAGAGAGAGAGAGAGAGAGAGAGAGAGAGAGAGAGAGAGAGAGACAGAAAGAGACAGAGACAGAGAGAGAGAGAGAGAAAGAGACAGAGAGAGAGAGAGAGAGAGACAGACAGACAGACAGAGACAGAGAGAGAGAGAGAGAGACCTGTTGCCACGAGAAAAGGGCAACCAGTGAAGAACAAACACCATTGTAAATACAACCCATATTTATGCTTATTTATTTTATCTTGTGTCCTTTAACTATTTGTACATTGTATATATATATATATATATATATATATATATATATATATATAATATGACATTTCGAGAGAGACATTTAATATGTCATATATATTAATAATATGACATTTCGGAATGTTCCAAGATGGCGTAGCAGTCGGACGTGTGTTTTGTCTTGTCCCGTCCTGTATAGTGTAAATATAGTTTTTTTCCGTATATATTTCGTACATATTTCGTACATATTTTAATCTCACTTACCCAACCACAGGCTGAATATACTCTCCTGCAACCCGCATCACCCAATGTGGTACGGATCTGCTTTTTCTATGCTTTAGAATCGGAACCCTCATCAGAAGCTAGCCGCTAACTAGCTACTAGCTAGCCACTGCTAGCGGTCTTCAACGCTAACTAGGACACCAGCGCGACATCTACCCAAAGCATATCAGACTGCTTTTTCTCTACCACATCTCCGGATTCCTACCGCAAGCTCTGAAGCTTTACACCGGATCATCGTAAATAGCTAGCTGCAATCCGAGTGGCTACTCCTGGCTAACGTCTCTGTCCCAGAGCAAGCACCAGTTAGCCTGGAGCTAGCCTCGAGCTAAGCCCATCTCCCGACTACCCGAAGAGGTCCAAAAATACCTAATTTGCCAATTGGCCTGGACCCTCTACTGACCCTCTACTGCCGACACGGAGCCCCGCCGATCCATCACGACTGGTCCGCCGACATAATCGTCCGAGGGGTTTCAACAGGCTTTTCCGCTGCGACATCGCCAAAGATCCATCTGCTGGCCAAGGCCCGCGAGCTTTCTGAATCGCTGTATCTCCAGCTCACCGCATGAAGAGGAATAAATAAACAGACTCACCCCATCGCGACGTCCCCAAAGGTTAACTCTCTAGCCCTCGCTATCTCCCTGCTTGCTAATTCGGCCTGCTAACGGCTAGCTTGTCAAGCTCCGGTCCGCTAACTGCTACCTTGTCTAGCTCGGGCCTACGAACTGTTAGCTTGTTAGCACAGGCCTGCTAACCGTCTGTACCACCGCGTCCCAATCACTCTCTGACCCCATTTACTTTCTATCTCTTTTTGATTTTTAATTTGTTTATACCTTCCGGAAACCTGCCTCACCCAATGTGATACGGAATCGCTATTACTTTTACTCTTATTTTTATTTTTATGACACACTCAAGAACCTCCAGACGCTAACCAGCTAACTAGCTACAAGCTAGTTAGTCATTGTTAGTTTAAAAATAAAAAATAAAAAAAATAAAAACCTGGATAACACTCGCCAGCCCCCCTGCCCATCCACCGCTGCCCCCTGGACACTGATCTCTTGGCTACATAGCTGACGCACGCTGGACTGTCCATTAATCACGGTACTCCTTTCTGCTTGTTTGTCTTACCTGTCGGCCCCGTTGCCTAGTCAACGCCATTTTACCTGCTGTTTGTTGTGCTAGCGGATTAGCCTCGCCTACTGTTTTTAGCTAGCTTTCCAAATTCAACATCTGTGATTACTGTATGCCTCGCTGTATGTCTCTCTCAGATGTCAATATGCCTTGTATACTGTTGTTCAGGTTAGTTATAATTGTTTTAGTTCACAATGGAACCCCTAGACCCACTCTGCATACCCCTGTTACCTCCTTTGTCCCACCTCCCACACATGCGGTGACCTCACCCATTACAACCAGCATGTCCAGAGATACAACCTGTCTCATCATTACATTTACATTTAAGTCATTTAGCAGACGCTCTTATCCAGAGCGACTTACAAATTGGTGCATTCACCTTATGACCTCCAGTGGAACAGTAGTGCATCTAAATCTTTTCAGGGGGAGGGGGGGTGAGAGGGATTACTTTATCCTATCCTAGGTATTCCTTAAAGAGGTGGGGTTTCAGGTGTCTCCGGAAGGTGGTGATTGACTCCGCTGTCCTGGCGTCGTGAGGGAGTTTGTTCCACCATTGGGGGGCCAGAGCAGCGAACAGTTTTGACTGGGCTGAGCGGGAACTGTACTTCCTCAGTGGTAGGGAGGCGAGCAGGCCAGAGGTGGATGAACGCAGTGCCCTTGTTTGGGTGTAGGGCCTGATCAGAGCCTGGAGGTACTGAGGTGCCGTTCCCCTCACAGCTCCGTAGGCAAGCACCATGGTCTTGTAGCGGATGCGAGCTTCAACTGGAAGCCAGTGGAGGGAGCGGAGGAGCGGGGTGACGTGAGAGAACTTGGGAAGGTTGAACACCAGACGGGCTGCGGCGTTCTGGATGAGTTGTAGGGGTTTAATGGCACAGGCAGGGAGCCCAGCCAACAGCGAGTTGCAGTAATCCAGACGGGAGATGACAAGTGCCTGGATTAGGACCTGCGCGCTTCCTGTGTGAGGCAGGGTCGTACTCTGCGGATGTTGTAGAGCATGAACCTACAGGAACGGGCCACCGCCTTGATGTTAGTTGAGAACGACAGGGTGTTGTCCAGGATCACGCCAAGGTTCTTAGCGCTCTGGGAGGAGGACACAATGGAGTTGTCAACCGTGATGGCGAGATCATGGAACGGGCAGTCCTTCCCCGGGAGGAAGAGCAGCTCCGTCTTGCCGAGGTTCAGCTTGAGGTGGTGATCCGTCATCCACACGGATATGTCTGCCAGACATGCAGAGATGCGATTCGCCACCTGGTCATCAGAAGGGGGAAAGGAGAAGATTAATTGTGTGTCGTCTGCATAGCAATGATAGGAGAGACCATGTGAGGTTATGACAGAGCCAAGTGACTTGGTGTATAGCGAGAATAGGAGAGGGCCTAGAACAGAGCCCTGGGGGACACCAGTGGTGAGAGCACGTGGTGTGGAGACGGATTCTCGCCACGCCACCTGGTAGGAGCGACCTGTCAGGTAGGACGCAATCCAAGCGTGGGCCGCGCCGGAGATGCCCAACTCGGAGAGGGTGGAGAGGAGGATCTGATGGTTCACAGTATCGAAGGCAGCCGATAGGTCTAGAAGGATGAGAGCAGAGGAGAGAGAGTTAGCTTTAGCAGTGCGGAGCGCCTCCGTGATACAGAGAAGAGCAGTCTCAGTTGAATGACTAGTCTTGAAACCTGACTGATTTGGATCAAGAAGGTCATTCTGAGAGAGATAGCGGGAGAGCTGACCAAGGACGGCACGTTCAAGAGTTTTGGAGAGAAAAGAAAGAAGGGATACTGGTCTGTAGTTGTTGACATCGGAGGGATCGAGTGTAGGTTTTTTCAGAAGGGGTGCAACTCTCGCTCTCTTGAAGACGGAAGGGACGTAGCCAGCGGTCAGGGATGAGTTGATGAGCGAGGTGAGGTAAGGGAGGAGGTCTCCGGAAATGGTCTGGAGAAGAGAGGAGGGGATAGGGTCAAGCGGGCAGGTTGTAGGGCGGCCGGCCGTCACAAGACGCGAGATTTCATCTGGAGAGAGAGGGGAGAAAGAGGTCAGAGCACAGGGTAGGGCAGTGTGAGCAGAACCAGCGGTGTCGTTTGACTTAGCAAACGAGGATCGGATGTCGTCGACCTTCTTTTCAAAATGGTTGACGAAGTCATCTGCAGAGAGGGAGGAGGGGGGGAGGGGGAGGAGGATTCAGGAGGGAGGAGAAGGTTGCAAAGAGCTTCCTAGGGTTAGAGGCAGATGCTTGGAATTTAGAGTGGTAGAAAGTGGCTTTAGCAGCAGAGAGAGAAGAGGAAAATGTAGAGAGGAGGGAGTGAAAGGATGTCAGGTCCGCAGGGAGGCGAGTTTTCCTCCATTTCCGCTCGGCTGCCCGGAGCCCTGTTCTGTGAGCTCGCAATGAGTCGTCGAGCCACGGAGCGGGAGGGAGGACCGAGCCGGCCTGGAGGATAGGGGACATAGAGAGTCAAAGGATGCAGAAAGGGAGGAGAGGAGGGTTGAGGAGGCAGAATCAGGAGATAGGTTGGAGAAGGTTTGAGCAGAGGGAAGAGATGATAGGATGGAAGAGGAGAGAGTAGCGGGGGAGAGAGAGCGAAGGTTGGGACGGCGCGATACCATCCGAGTAGGGGCAGTGTGGGAAGTGTTGGATGAGAGCGAGAGGGAAAAGGATACAAGGTAGTGGTCGGAGACTTGGAGGGGAGTTGCAACGAGGTTAGTGGAAGAACAGCATCTAGTAAAGATGAGGTCGAGCGTATTTCCTGCCTTGTGAGTAGGGGGGAAGGTGAGAGGGTGAGGTCAAAAGAGGAGAGGAGTGGAAAGAAGGAGGCAGAGAGGAATGAGTCAAAGGTAGGCGTGGGGAGGTTAAAGTCGCCCAGAACTGTGAGAGGTGAGCCGTCCTCAGGAAAGGAGCTTATCAAGGCATCAAGCTCATTGATGAACTCTCCGAGGGAACCTGGAGGGCGATAAATGATAAGGATGTTAAGCTTGAAAGGGCTGGTAACTGTGACAGCATGGAATTCAAAGGAGGCGATAGACAGATGGGTAAGGGGAGAAAGAGAGAATGACCACTTGGGAGAGATGAGGATCCCGGTGCCACCACCCCGCTGACCAGAAGCTCTCGGGGTGTGCGAGAACACGTGGGCAGACGAAGAGAGAGCAGTAGGAGTAGCAGTGTTGTCTGTGGTGATCCATGTTTCCGTCAGTGCCAAGAAGTCGAGGGACTGGAGGGAGACATAGGCGGAGATGAACTCTGCCTTGTTGGCCGCAGATCGGCAGTTCCAGAGGCTACCGGAGACCTGGAACTCATCATCACCCAGTGCCTGGGCTTACCTCCGCTGTACCCGCACCCCACCATACCCCTGTCTGTGCATTATGCCCTGAATATATTCTACCATGCCCAGAAACCTGCTCCTCTTATCCTCTGCCCCCAACGCTCTAGGCGACCAGTTTTGATAGCCTTTAGCCGCACCCTCATACTACTCCTTCTCTGTTCCGCGGGTGATGTGGAGGTAAACCCAGGCCCTGCATGTCCCCAGGTACCCTCATTTGTTGACTTCTGTGATCGAAAAAGCCTTGGTTTTATGCATGTCAACATCAGAAGCCTCCTCCCTAAGTTTGTTTTACTCACTGCTTTAGCACACTCGGCTAACCCTGATGTCCTTGCCGTGTCTGAATCCTGGCTCAGGAAGGCCACCAAAAATTCAGAGATTTCCATACCCAACTATAACATCTTCCATCAAGATAGAACTACCAAAGGGGGCGGAGTTGCAGTCTACTGCAGAGATAGCCTGCAAAGTAACGTCATACTTTCCAGGTCCATACCCAAACAGTTCGAACTACTAATTTTGAAAATTACCCTCTCCAGAAATAAGTCTCTCACTGTTGCCGCCTGCTACCGGCCACCCTCTCAGCTCCCAGCTGTGCCCTGGACACCATTTGTGAATTGATCGCCCCCATCTAGCTTCAGAGTTTGTTCTGTTAGGTGACCTAAACTGGGATATGCTTAACACCCCGGCAGTCCTACAATGTAAGCTAGATGCCCTCAATCTCACTCAAATCATCAAGGAACCCACCAGGTACAACCCTAACTCTGTAAACAAGGGCACCCTCATAGACGTCATCCTGACCAACTGGCCCTCCAAATACACCTCCGCTGTCTTCAACCAGGATCTCAGCGATCACTGCCTCATTGCCTGTATCCGCCACGGAGCCGCAGTCAAACGACCACCCCTCATCACTGTCAAACGCTCCCTAAAACACTTCTGTGAGCAGGCCTTTCTAATCGACCTGGCCCGGGTATCCTGGAAGGACATTGACCTCATCCCGTCAGTTGAGGATGCCTGGTCATTCTTTAAAAGTAACTTCCTCACCATTTTAGATAAGCATGCTCCGTTCAAAAAATGCAGAACCAAGAACAGATACAGCCCTTGGTTCACTCCAGACCTGACTGCCCTCGACCAGCACAAAAACATCCTGTGGCGGACTGCAATAGCATCGAATAGCCCCGTGATATGCAACTGTTCAGGGAAGTCAGGAACCAATACACGCAGTCAGTCAGGAAAGCTAAGGCCAGCTTCTTCAGGCAGAAGTTTGCATCCTGTAGCTCCAACTCCAAAAAGTTCTGGGACACTGTGAAGTCCATGGAGAACAAGAGTACCTCCTCCCAGCTGCCCACTGCACTGAGGCTAGGTAACACGGTCTCCACCGATAAATCCACGATTATCGAAAGCTTCAATAAGCACTTCTCAACGGCTGGCCATGCCTTCCGCCTGGCTACTCCAACCTCGGCCAACAGCTCCGGGTTCTCCTTTACCCAAATCCAGATAGCAGATGTTCTGAAAGAGCTGCAAAACCTAGACCCGTACAAATCAGCTGGGCTTGACAATCTGGACCCTCTATTTCTGAAACTATCTGCCGCCATTGTCGCAACCCCTATTACCAGCCTGTTCAACCTCTCTTTCATATCGTCTGAGATCCCCAAGGATTGGAAAGCTGCCGCAGTCATCCCCCTCTTCAAAGGGGGAGACACCCTGGACCCAAACTGCTATAGACCTATATCCATCCTGCCCTGCCTATCTAAGGTCTTCGAAAGCCAAGTCAACAAACAGGTCACTGACCATCTCGAATCCCACCGTACCTTCTCCGCTGTGCAATCTGGTTTCCGAGCCGGTCACGGGTGCACCTCAGCCACGCTCAAGGTACTAAACGATATCATAACCGCTATCGATAAAAGACAGTACTGTGCAGCCGTCTTCATCGACCTCGCCAAGGCTTTCGACTCTGTCAATCACCATATTCTTATCGGCAGACTCAATAGCCTCGGTTTCTCGGATGACTGCCTTGCCTGGTTCACCAATTACTTTGCAGACAGAGTTCAGTGTGTCAAATCGGAGGGCATGCTGTCCGGTCCTCTGGCAGTCTCTATGGGGGTGCCACAGGGTTCAATTCTCGGGCCGACTCTTTTCTCTGTATATATCAATGATGTTGCTCTTGCTGCGGGCGATTCCTGATCCACCTCTACGCAGACGACACCATTCTATATACTTTCGGCCCGTCATTGGACACTGTGCTATCTAACCTCCAAACGAGCTTCAATGCCATACAGCACTCCTTCCGTGGCCTCCAACTGCTCTTAAACGCGAGTAAAACCAAATGCATGCTTTTCAACCGATCGCTGCCTGCACCCGCATGCCCGACTAGCATCACCACCCTGGATGGTTCCGACCTTGAATATGTGGACATCTATAAGTACCTAGGTGTCTGGCTAGACTGCAAACTCTCCTTCCAGACTCACATCAAACATCTCCAATCGAAAATCAAATCAAGAGTCGGCTTTCTATTCCGCAACAAAGCCTCCTTCACTCACGCCGCCAAGCTTACCCTAGTAAAACTGACTATCCTACCGATCCTCGATTTCGGCGATGTCATCTACAAAATGGCTTCCAACACTCTACTCAGCAAACTGGATGCAGTCTATCATAGTGCCATCCGTTTTGTCACCAAAGCACCTTATACCACCCACCACTGCGACTTGTATGCTCTAGTCGGCTGGCCCTCGCTACATATTCGTCGCCAGACCCACTGGCTCCAGGTCATCTACAAGTCCATGCTAGGTAAAGCTCCGCCTTATCTCAGTTCACTGGTCACGATGGCAACACCCATCCGTAGCACACGCTCCAGCAGGTGTATCTCACTGATCATCCCTAAAGCCAACACCTCATTTGGCCGCCTTTCGTTCCAGTACTCTGCTGCCTGTGACTGGAATGAACTGCAAAAATCGCTGAAGTTGGAGACTTTTATCTCCCTCACCAACTTCAAACATCAGCTATCCGAGCAGCTAACCGATCGCTGCAGCTGTACATAGTCTATTGGTAAATAGCCCACCCATTTTCACCTACCTCATCCCCATACTGTTTTTATACTGTTTTT